>NW_022717063.1:57887-89742 GCF_011630105.1 Anneissia japonica
AGTATATGTGTACGTATATGTGTATGTATATGTGTATGTATATGTATATGTATATGTATATATATATGTATATATATATGTATATATATATGTATATATATATATATATATATATATATAACATCAAGCATATATATATATATATATATGCTTCATTTATATTTATATGTAAATATATCTATATACTTATATATACATTTATATATAAATATATCTGTATATCATGTTTAGTCTGGAACAATATCGTATACTTTTCAATATGTTTGAGTTTTTCTCTATTTTTGAAATGTAGTTAAACAAGTATTCGCTGGAAAAACGAGTACAGGAGTTGGAAAGAGCAATAGACTTCCAGGATTCCTCCCGCACTTCTCATCATTCTCAGTTGGCTGATCTTGAGTTGAAGTGTAAGCAGATCAACTCACAGAGAGCAGCTATACAAGAGTTGTTTAACCAGTTTAAACAGAATGGTAGGCTAAAAATTAGTGATCCTGCATAAATAATACCCTATCATTCTAGACTTATTTTCAATCAGCCTGCCATCTTATTTCTGTGGGCTCATTAGATATTATGCACAAAAATAAACATGACATTGTTTAGGTGTACTTTGGACTGGTCATTACAAACTTCATTCTTTTACAAGTATTCCTTTTTATTTTAAAAATATTATACTTTCTAAACATTTACAAACAGTTGAAAGTGCCTCCGAGTTTAACAGAAAACTTGAGTATGTCAGCAGACATCGACAGTGTCAGATTGATGAATTAGAGTTGATAGTAAAGGAGCAACGTCAACAATTGGTAGAGGCTCGAGCAAAGCTGGAAGCTAGGCCAAGTCCAGGTACAGAGATGAGCAGGATGAAAAAACAAGAGGACACTATCCACAAAGAATTGCAAGCAGTAAGCTTATGTGTATTTTGTATCCATTTTTATGAAGCGAGTTACATGATAAGTTGTTACAGACTAGTTTGTATCAACATTTACATACTTTTCTCTGCTTCTATCATCATGTCACCATTAAAACATTATAAACATTATACAGGCCCATAAAATAAGTTAGTGATGGTGCTATTGCTATTATATTTATTATCTCTGTGTTTTCATTCATTATTCTTGTTTAATATATTATTTTATTTCAGAAAGATAAACTTTGTGAACAACTTTTAAAACATGTTGAAGAAATTAGAAATGACCACAAGGTAAACATATCTGCTGCTATTTCTTTTTAAAACCCAAATATATTATTTGACATTTATATATAATACATATTCATTTCTTTTTATATTAAAGAGTGTTTTGAGATCAGTCACCCTCTTCTATCTTCATCTTTAAATAAATTATTTAATTTCTAGGTTGTCAAACAAAACTACAAAAAAAAAGATGGTAGAGCCATGGCCGTACAGTATACAGTACTTTGAATTGTGAAAATTTTCTGAACTGAACTGAAAGTGTGGTTCAGACTTTCCTGCAATATTATGCATTTGGTAGCTAAAAATCACCTCAAATTTTTGCGAGCTAGCACCCCCTCGCCTAATCATCGATACCCACTTCACCTTCGCTCCCCATCACACCCCCCCTCCTACCATTTTTAGACTCTTAGATATGCCAGTGCATAAATAATCAACAATGAAAACTTATTTAAATTTGTAATGCTTACACATAAGCATTAGCCACATAAGAATTGAATGTAATGTTTTGTTGCAGAAAACACAGTCATCGCTATCTGATGCACATGAGTTGATTGATCACTATGTCAGGTCAAAGGAACTAAGTAATGTGCAAGAAGTAAAATACCAACATCTTCTAAATGATCATGAGGTTCTCAAAGATAGCTGGGTGGAGAAGAACAGGCTTTGCCTATCACTTCAGGAATCTATAACAAATAAAGAAAAAGAATGGTTACAAAGGGTTTGTATTAATTTAAATACATGTGTGTTCCAATTAGTTATGCAGTATTTCGGCTTAGTTTTTTTTTTTTTTTTTTTTTTTTTTTTGTTCTTTCATTTGTTTGGCTGTCATGTTGTCAAAAAGTTATAGACAAGTCTCAGCCAAGGATGAAATGCCATTTTTTCCGGTCAAGGTTCTCTCAGCGGTTTTATCATCCTGACCCCATACTATTTGAAATAAAGCTGGGGGGGGCCACCCAAATTTTTTCCTCAAATCCAATATGGCCGCCAAAATCCAAAATGGTCGCCAAAAGAAGTTGAATTGTCACATCAGACATAAGCCTTTCAAGATCGATCAAGGGCCACCAAAAATTTTGACTTAAATCCAAGATGGCTGCAAAAATCCAAAATGGCTGCCAAAAATCACAATTATTAGAAAAAAATGTAGCATAATATGTGGTTATGTCAATGTTTTTTCAGTTGATTTATCACCTGGTACATAAGCCATTCAAGATCAATCCAGGGCCACCCAGAAATTGGCCTCAAATCCAAAATGGCCACCAAAATTCAAAATGGTCACAAAAAAAACAATAATTCCAGATTTTCAGCTTATTATTTGGTTTCAAATGTCGATGTTTTATCAGTGGCTTTGTCATCTTGGACATAAATCATTCACGGTCAATCGAGTGCCACCCAGAATTCGGCCTCAAATCCAAGATGGCCTCCAAAATGCAAAATGGCCACCAAAGTTAACTTAATTCGGTAAATTCTGCTTTTTATTTGTTCCTGTTAACGTTTTTTTCAGTGAATTTGTTAATCCTGAATTAATTTGAAATTAACTTTAAGGCCACCTAAAAGTTGACTATATCCAAGATGGCGGCCAAATTGCAAAAATGGCCACCAGAATTACCTTAATAAGATGTATATTTTACATATAAACGTAAAAAAGTTTTTATACAACAAATTTCTGGCAATATACATCTTCTTAAGGCAATTCTGGTAGCCGTTTTTTGCATTTTGGCGGCCATCTTGGATATGAAGTCAACTTCTAGGTGGCCTTAAAGTTAATTTCAAATTAATTTTGGATTAACAAATTCACTGGAAAACGTTAACAGGAACAAATAATAGGCATAATTTATCAAATTAAGTTAATTCTGGCGGCCATTTTGCATTTTGGAGGCCATCTTGGATTTGAGGCCAAATTGTGGGTGGCACTCGATTGACCGTGAAAGGTTTATGTTCCAGGTGTCAATTTCACTGATAAAACATCGACATTTGAAACCAAATAATTAACTGCAAATTGGGAATTATTGTATTTTTTGCGGCCATTTTGAATTTTGGTGGCTATTTTGGATTTGAGGCCAATTTCTCGGTGGCCCTCGATTGATCTTGAATGGTTTATGTACCAGGTGACAAACCAATTGATAAAACATTGACATAACCAAATAATATGCTACATTTTTTCTAATAATTGTGATTATTGGCAGTCATTTTGAATTTTGGCGGCCATCTTGGATTTGAGGCAAAATTCTTTGTGGCCCTTGATTGATCTTGAAAGGCTTAGGTCTGAGGTGACAATTCCACTTTTTAAAAGTTAAATAAATATGTTGTATATCTCTTATAATATTAATTTTGGCAGACATTTTGGATTTTGGTGGCCATCTTGGATTTGAGGCAAACATGTGGGTGGCCCCCCCAAGCTTATTTCAAATAGTATGGGTCAGGATGATAAAACCGCTGAGAAAACCTTGACCGGAAAAAATGGCAGTTTATCCTTGGCTGGGACCTGTCTATTATTGACACTATTTTTTATAGAGAGTGACCCTTTCAGCTTAGCTGATATTCAGGGCCCTCTTAAAATATACAAAATAATAAGATGCTTTATAAACCTAGTGTCATTACAAGGCTTAACCAGATAGAAGAAATTTAAATCAAGCACTGCATAGGATTTGATACCAGGACCCTGGAATTATTGGAAGGCAAGCATCTTAACCACCAAGCTACATCTCCATATTAGAATTATACGTATAATTGTCATAATCTTTGCTTTGATAACATTAGCAATTGTTCTGTTGATTAAAGCTGATAGCTGATTGCCAATTACAATGTTAAAATTTGTATATATTTAAACAAAAATAAATCATGGGTTTTCTTTCTTTATGGGCTTATATTATTATAATGGTTTTCAAACCAGTCAATTTACTAGTAAAATTAGTGTTGATTGAAGCATGGACCTATTAATAAGTCCATAATTGAAGAATAATGTGATCTTGTGGTAGGAATGCCACTATGATGACATCATATGTGGTATATGTGGTGTTGCATCCTATTCTTCTTGTAGTAGTCATTAAAACAAATCTATAGTACTAGTAGGGCCTATTTGGTACCAAGCTGTTCTTAATGTCTATTTTTGGAAGCTCAGCTATCAGTTGCTGCTGTTTTCATTTGTAGGAAGAAGAATTAAATAAAAGTTTGATGATCTATCAGAGTAAGTGTGATGATTTAACTAAATCATCAGGAAAACTTGAAGAGATTAAGGATTATTATTCCAGGATGTACGAAGAATCTCGATTAAGTTGCCAAGTACTTCAGGTAGTACAGGCTTATTCATACAGTTATCATTAAATACGTATCTGCACACTTATTGTTTTGTAGTAGTAAACCATTGATAAATTGTATAAATTTAGGAATAATATAAATGTAATCTTTAAATATGTATATCATATTGTAAGATCATGCTGTTATTCAGAATTCAATAAAATACACTTCCAAAATATTTTTATTACAGGAAAGTATCACAGGAAAGAGCAGCTTTTCAAAGTGTCTGAATTTATCACAAACAACACAAACAGAGTATAAACCTGATGAGTTGTTACCCATCGTCACAGACGTCACTGTCACTTACTCCAATAGTGCAGAAAGTCCCCCACATCTCAAAGACAGCACCATTTGTGATGATACAACAAATAAAAACAATGAAAACAAAGGCAGTAGTGACATTATACATCTGTATAATATCTGTGTGGATAAAGATGTTCCAAATTTGATAGACAGAATTCAAAGTGCTAGTCCTGAACTTGTATCTTATTATGTCGCTGTTGAACATGGTACAAATTATGACGCCAATATCGACCAAGTGGCTGATAAAAACAGAACCAAAGAAAACACTCAAAATGTATGCAATGAATGTGATGAACATGTTAGCAAAAAACAAGATACTCATTCCAAATTGCCCACGAATAATGAGCAAAATTTGACCTCAACTGATGTATCTTTGAAGACGACTTCTGATGAAGTTTCAGTAACCTTAAAGACAGAAGAAATGCCATTATTGAAATTATGTCAGGAACCTGAGACGTCCGAGAATAGTGGTAGATGCATACCTAAAGCTAAATTTGATTTAAAAGAGGTCTCTGGAAATGCATCCACTGGCTGTGATAAACAGGGACATACTCAGACACACCCTGACCAAGATAATGATTATGTAATATCCCATAAATGTGAGATAAATAAGACGGATAATTTGGATGTCAGCAATACAAACGAATGCAAACCACACTATGACATTACTACAGCATCTGGTGTTCATCAAGATCAAGGGAAAATGTCTGCTTCTGAAAGCCCATTAAATGAACTGAAACATGTGAAAGAGATAGATGTTGTTAACCAATGTACCGATAACACAGTTGACAAAAATGTACAGTCCAAGAGTAATATGCAGGCAATTGGAAACTTTCGACCAATGGAAATTGATTGCGGCTCACTAAACACAGATTTGGTTGCTATTTGTCAGACAGCTAGAAGTGATCTAAATTTAATCAGCCAGCAATGGGAAGCAGAGAAAAAGTCATATAAAATATCAAAAGAGGCTCAAGGACAGTCATTCCGAACATTTGAACCATATTTGAAGCGTTTTATAAACCATCCAAATGATCTTTTACAGAATAAGAAAGCAAGATTCCAAACAAACAACAAAAGTTGTCGCAGTGATAGTAACGTCAGAAACGACTCTTCCACAACAATCAGCTCAGATTTTAAAAGCCAGGTAAAGCAAGAGAGTTGTTCAATAGTATACACTCCCAAACCTGACCAAGAAAGTACAGTAAAAAAAATTATTTATAAAATTCATCTTTTAAAACATAATACAAATCGTAGTTTGCCCTACCTACTATGGCTTTACGTTAGTATATGGTTTGTACTATGGCCCGAATGTTTCTGAAGACTTGGGCAATCTTACTTAAATGTTGTGTATATTTGGGGTTTTTTAAAAATGATTATTATTTATTAATAATTAATTTAGGCATAGAGCTAGAGCGTAAAAAATTGAGAAAATCTCCTTTTCTTACAAAGCACTGAGTTTCCGTAATATATTGAATTCTAAGAATCTTCCTTGATGATTTTTGGAGGGTCTTTTGCGTAAGCCCTAAACAAATGGGAAATGGTCTCGAGAATTTGATATATAAAAATAACCACCCACTTGGTTTCCATAACAACAGTGACTTGTATGGAAGTAATAGTCGGTTCTCCATTGTATTATAATCCCTTTCTGTAAACTGATAATTGTCCGTACGTCATTAAGCATGGATGTCATTTCCATAATCTTTGGTGGTGCTATCGTTATCAGGTTAGGAAATTTATCAATCGTATTTTGTTCTTTTCACTTCAATATACTATCATGGAGTAAAATAATACTTTCTCAATCCATTAGGTCGCTGACACTTGTTCTCGGACACAATTGTTTTCGGATGACGACGAACAGGAAGAGTTAAACAACCGTGAATATATTGCCAATCAGATTTCACGTCTCACCTGACCTGAGTACTGTATATACAGTACTGTAGTATTTAATCTTGAGTGATGTGTGTTGTGTCTGGTTACTTATCGGGATAATTCAAATTAAATTGTTGAGTTGGTTGTCATGTTCTGAATTTTAATTGTAACTGTCGAACGTTGAATAATACATAGTTACGGCTTTAGATTTTTTTAGGATAACTAAGTACTAGTCAGTGTATATTCCTAACATTGAAAAAATGGAACAAAATATCTTTGCATGTTATTAACGATAGCATAACTTGTTAATTAAACAGAATAAAATCAATCCGGCACTGCAGAAATCAATCCGGCACTGCAGAATATACTGTATGTATACAGTGCCCACATATACAGTAGGCCTTTGTGAGTATTTAAATAAGTCTCGAGATAATATTATGGCACTGTCCTATATATGCCATTTTGAATACTTGTACTGTAATACCATTTTGAACTTAGTTACATATTAATTCGAGCAGTAGGTTTTTAAGACTACCACTATCTTCACACTGTAATTGAAGTAAATGTTTATCACTTTAACGAATGTGTTGGGCTTTTTTAACTGAAGTGTTTTAAAGGTAAATATACTACTTTTTTTAAAATTTTTAGTACCGGTACCGTATTTATTTGAATAAACGCCTCGCTTTGAATTATCTCCCCCTCCAGAGAGCCTCATGTGAATATACTCCCCCTAAACAGGAACGTATCCGTCCGGGGGTGTGGTGGGGGGGGGAAGAGTCGCGGCTCCCCCCCCCCGTTGTACCCTTATAACACATGCCTAAGCGTGATTATAAAAAATCCATGAATCCCAGGTTAAGTCCTAAGATACAGAAATGTGATGCAGTATGGTTCAGTTTGGTTTTTATCCTTTTGCAAGCTTCTTTAAAATTTTGTTAATAATACTATACTAATAATAATAATAACAATAATAATAATAGTAATAATAATAATATTAATAATGATGATGATGATGATGATAATAGTGATAATTGATAGTAATATTAATACAGTAATATTAAAATGTGAAAAAATTGTGCTAAAGGCGAAAAATAAAATAGGTGATTTGTTGATAATATAGTTAAAGCTTAGTAAATAATAGTTAGGCCAAGTTGTCCTGGATATTAAGTAGATCCCTGATAAAGTACATGAGAAATTTGTTTTCGTTTCATTTTGACTGTGTAATGATGATATGATGATGATGAATTTTACTATGTAAAAGTGTCATTTCCGGCCATGTAAAGGTACTATTTCCTCAAATTTTTTCACCTCAGCCTCAACCATCATGTTAGGGCTGAGGTGGTTGTGAAATCACGGTTTTGAAGTATGTAAAGAACATACTCAAAGACAATGTTTTTAAGCTTTGTTTTCTTGGTATATCACACACATTATTAAGATCCCTAAGGTTGCCGAATTCCCTGATAAAAGACCATGAGATTTTTTTGGCGCTTCATTTGAACTACCGTAATGGTGTTGTGATGATAATTAATTTCACTAAAAGTGTCGTTTCTGGCCATCTAGGGGTATTATTTCCTCACATTTTCGCACCTCAGCTCCAACCATGATGAGTCTGAGGTGGGTGTCGACACACAAAATTTCCTCCCTCTCCACTTTTCAAAACAGATCTGAGCCCTTCCCTGGGTATGACTAAACTGCATTGAGTCGGCACCTGATTTAGAGTATGTCTTGTGACTGCTGAGAAGAGGGTGCATAAATCTGTTTTTAGGATGTGAACTGGTTTCACATGCTAATTTTTCGTGATTATGACTATTTTGGATAAGAATTTTTTTTTTGAGGAAAAAAAAGGAAAATTCTGTATATTCAAATTTAAGTATGAAGTGTAATTTCCGGCCATCTAGAGGTGCCCTAATCATAAATTGTCTTACCTCAGCCCCAAACATGGGGGCTGAGGTGGGTGGTTCCTCAGTCTGTGAAGTCCCTCCCTGGGTCACCTCTCTTTCGAATTCCTGGATCCGCTACTGTTGATTTCTAATAATTATTGTAGGGCCATGCTAATATTATTTATAAGGTCTCTAATGCAATTTTCACTTTATCTTCTCAAAACAGTCTTTAAAACGTTCAGAGTGCACTACTTTACCGGGGGGTTCGTCCCCTGGACTCCGCCGGGGTCCTACGACCTCGCATAATGGCTCCCCCCCCCCCCCTTTCCAAATCCTGGCTACGTCCCTGCACCTAAATGACTGTAAACAAAACTAATGGAAGCAACATCATTCTCAACACATTCTATTAATATTCTGCTCCAGTATAATTACATTTTTTTTTAACGCGGTTGGGATTGATAATCTGTATGATCTCGCAATAGCACATTCTGTTGGTAATTATGTGTTGTAGTTCCACATTTACAATGAAATTAAGGGGCGTTTATTTGAAGATACAGTACTTACAGTATCTATTTTACACCTAAAAACGCCTCCCTTGATTAATCTCAACAATAAACACGCGCCCGAAGCGTTTATTCAAATACATAACGGTAATCTCTACAGAAACTGAGGATATACGTTTTGCCGAGTGGTACAGTTTATTCCAGTTCCTGCTTATGGATTGTCGACCCGGGTTTAACACTTGCTAATATTTTAATACTGAATTCTACAAACTGAGATTCGAGATTGCTGAGTAGCAATCTGATTTGGTAAACTAGGTTTCGGCCCAGTTTCATCAAACATAGGACTTCATTTAAATTCACGGTCACTCCCCCAGTATACTGTATTGTTACTAGAATGGTGGAAAATCATAAAATCCTATTTAAACATAATACGAACCAACTGTTGTATTTTGAATTCAGAAACGAAGTACAAAACGAAAACTTAAAATTAAGCTATAGGTAGATATTCGTTTAAAATCATTTAGAATGTTTGAATGTAGAAACAATATCAAACTTAATCTAAATGTCTATCCAGACTTTCAAAAACTGTTGTATGCCCATATATAGTCATGATGTGCCTGTATATGGCCATGATGTGATGTCATCATGACCATATTTAGGTATGTCACATGTTTTTATCAAATAAAATCCGTGTAGACAATTAGGCCAAAGAAATACAGTCGTTTTGTATATAATACTTACCGTACTGTACACATTGACCCAGGAGGAAAGCTATACATATTAAATTGACTATGCCTGCTCAGTGGCTTCTAGCAATAGGCTTACTTCCCTTTAACCAATCAGAATATTTCCCGCAATTTCTGTGCCAATGAAACAACTTGTTTATGAGAAATAAACAATCCATTGTTTTCATAATCTGACTACGCCTTTTTAGTAATTTATGTCATTTGCGTACCATTGTGGCTCCTCTCAGCAATGCAATAAGCATGTCGCATACGGTGAACCATTAAATTATTATTAGACCTATAGTAAAAAGAACTCCATAATCGAAATAGTACTTTGATTGAAATTCGGTAAAATTAGACCAAATATTGTTAATGGCAGTGGTCCTCTCCCGCAAATCACATGTTACCGGTACTTAAAATTGAACTCGTAGCATTCATAAGGGAATTAAACGCTACAGTTCTGATAAAGGTATTCGCAGCTTACAATAGGCCTAGTTTATTTATCACTGAAGCTGAAGTTAAAGGCCTAAAATAAAATAATTCTGTTTGAAATATATTAAATCCTTAAAAAAGTACAGTGCAAAAGACTGTCAATTAATACTAATTGACACTTCGTGATTTGTAGCTTTATAACTTTAACTGCCATGTTTTTTTTTTGTTGTTTAACAATTCACCTAATTTAGAATGCGGCCCCTAAGTCACCAAAATGTTAAATACCTCACTTAATGAATATACATTATTTTTTCTCTGTCTTTGGGCACCACTCTTCCGTTGTTGGGCCCAGAGGCAACAGGTACGGAACTAGTTTTTGTCAAATATTAATTTGTTCGTACGTCACAGGGTGCGTCATTGCACTCTGCAGGTCCCTTTTTTTCCTACCACAATCGAAGGGACTTTTAATCGCCGCCGCCTAATTAATTAAACTATGGAGGAAGTACTGTAGGCCTATAATCGTATGACAGGAAAGTGATTGACCGATGTTCACTATCACAAGCGTACTGAAGATGCTATCTGAATTGCCGACTTTGCTAATATTATCTTAGACACAGGATGTCAGATTTAATGCTTGACTTACGCTTGCATATGGAAATATAGTTTATTAACAACCTTACAGCATCACGCAATTTCATCCGTGGTACGGACCTGGAACTTGAGTGGAGTGGATAATCCATAAAATAATGCTGACGTTGTTTTTCATATCCGGGTGACAATAGACGATGTTACTTCGAGGTTACCGATAAGTATATAAGGACGACTTGGAGAGTTTTGAAGTTATTCGAGTCAGATTGCTGTTGGTAACGAAGAGTAGGGCATCTCTTCAAGATGAAGTTTTATCGATATCACTTGGTAATAGTGTTATTATATTCCATTGTGCAATGTTCACTTAGTCAGAATGTAACCATGATATATGAGGAGGTTACTGAAGTTGCGACTGCTGAAGCCGATGAAATGGATGAACTACCATCGATGTCTGCAGTGGAACCTAGTTCAGATGATGACGTTAAAGACATTCAGCCTATTAGTAGTTGGATAGACAAAATTGAAACAAAATCTGTCGGTGATGAGTCGGCTATTGGGTATGTATGATAAATTTAACACCTAATCATCATTTAGTAAAATTCTTTTTCATTTGCTTGAACGATCAAATAGCAAAAAATGTTCTAAACTATGGCTCAATTTGTATGGTGTTTGGCCTATAAAAAGTGAAAACGGTTTCGTTAGGTTTTACATGAATTGTATAAAATACAAAAAAATAAATAGTATTTGAGTGTATCAATATCAGTTGTTCAGTTTGAAAAAAAATAAATGAAAAATTCACTCCTTAATGAAAGTTACAACAGTGCTGGTCGTTCTACCAGATAATAATTGTTGTACTGTTTAATAGTGATCTAAAATCCGTCGACGAGACTTCAGTAGTGATTTATTAATTTCAAATATAATTTAGGACTAGTAAAGTAATGTAACTTGGGACCATGCGCCTAAAGTATTACCTTAATGTGTATGGAGACCGCATTATTCAGTAGCCTACAATCTATCCATTCTCCTTCGTAGTTATTGTCCCTCTGGTTGTACTAGGCCTTGACAATTGCGGTACTGTATATTAAACCATGGAGGTATAATTAAACAATCCATTTATTTTGATTTCTTTTCAACTTTAACGCACGTTTAACCTAGTTGAAAAATCCTTAAACGGGGTATTGCATTTGCTTTTGTTGATTTTAGTGGTTACCTTATCACGACGTCTCCTGTGTGGGTTTCAAATACCCGTGAAACAGTATGCGTGAGCCACCTGGAAGGACCAACACAGATTGACTTTACACTGAAAAACACCTACACTTGGAACAATGCATTTTCCACAACTCATTCACAGTCATTCCCGGAAGGTGGCAGTTCTTGTTTTAAAATTCAGGTAGATTTATTATAATTATTAATATTTTATTATTACATAACAAATGTTATATATAGTAGTCTAAATTGTCGTCACTATTCACTCAAATGGAAATAAAGACCTAATAGATAGGCCTATTGAAATCAGTTTATCAAGAAAGTATTCGTTTTTGCATTAAGAAATACTAACAACAATTTATATATATATATATATATATATATAATATTAGTATATATATATACTGTCTCTTATACACATCTAGATGTGTATAAGAGACAGAAAACAAGTTGTTCAAACTTCTGGAAGATACTGTCAGTGACCACGTCGCAAGTTAAAATCCCGTCAGAGGCGTTTCATTACATAATTTCTTTATTCATTCATTTATCTATTTATTTATATGGGACAGTATTCGTTGAGAGATGCTACACGCAGTGTTGGCGCCAGCGGGGAGAGCTGCCCCCCCCCCCCGGTCGGGGAGGAAAAGAATAATTCGTCGGGGAAAAACAAATTACATGTATACTACATATTAGTAGAATCTAAAATCGACTAAATAAGCCTTTGAAACCCCTAAATTGCTTTAGGGGTTGATTTTACACCTCCTGGATCACTTTCGAAACCTTTAATCAAAGCTCGACCACGCCCACTTTGTTTTCATCGGTGAAATCTGACCTCCCCCCCCGTCGGGGACCCTCGGCACCCCCTCCCTGTCGGGCAAATCCTGGCGCCACCCCTGGCTACACGATGTACTATCATATACTTTATTAGAACACTGTATCAACCTTTCTTTGATGATTTATACATAATATAACAGTGTTAACGACTATCTTAACGGCTATATTAATTACAATATATGCTATTATTTGTTTCTAGCCATACCGTAGCTGATGGTTTTATTACATGATTTCTTTATTCATTCATTTATAGGACAACATTCGTTGAGAGCTGTGCTACACGATGTAGTATCATGTCCTTTATTAAAGCACTGTGTTTACCTTTGATGATTTATATATATTTATAAATCTACACACACACACACACACACACACACACATATATATATATATATATATATATATATATATATATATACAACAAAAATACCCCAATTGTATTAATTGTATTACGGTATGTTGTTAAATAAAAACGTTAACACTGTCCTTTATTCATTTTTTATTTGATCAATGTTTATTTAGGACATACTGTACCGTATCAAAACTTTATTTGAAATGAAGGTTGTAAAAGTTTTTAAAATCAACTTAATTCAATTTCTAGGTTCCAGATATATCAATTTCATACAGTACATCCGCCACACTGACTGCACATATTGTGACAGCAACAGCAATAGTTAAAAAAGAAATGAGAATACGCATGTATGGCGAACAACTAGAGACATATATACAAACAGACAAACCAAAATATAAACCCGGACAAGAAGGTAAATGATACTTAATAGGCCTTTAACTGATGAAGTAATGACTGTGTATAATTTGAGTATATCAATTAAGTGTTGGCCCCTGGCGAAGTTACCTGCCATAAAATATTGTAGAAGTAATTCCTCCATGGTAGAAGTATATAGAAAAAGAGAGGCTGTCTGTGTAGTGAAGAGTTGTTTAAATTAATGAGAAATATTTTACTTGATCTTTTCGGTTAATATCTACAACCCAAATCTATAATGATGACTAATATGTTCAATGAACTGTCAGGTAATTCTGATTTAGAGCTGATTTGACTACGGATGAATATTGTTTAATTACAGTGAAATTTCGAATGCTATCGATTTTATCGCCATCGATGAAGGTTGTAAAAGATAATGTAAGTATGCAATGCTTTATTGTTATAAATAATTATTCTAGTAATAAATTATCAAATCAGTATAATCAAATAAATATAATAAAGCATATATAAATGATATGAGCTAAGGAAAGGGGTTTTTACTATTGTTTATTTAAAGAATTACGAAACGTGTATTATATAGGCCTAAGGTATATATACCCAGCAAACATGAAGCGTAATAAAATTCTCGAACTTTATGAATAAGGTAATATAAGGCTATATCGGAAAATACGACTTTCCGACAAAATTTGCAACATTATTTAAAAAAAATACACGTCTGTGTGTTACACCAAACTTTTATTTTAACATAACATTGTTAGGTAGATAACATAGAGTATCTTATAGTACGCCAATTACAACGTTCTTGTATAATAATTTAAAAAAAAGTCTTCATTGTAGAATTGATGAAGGATAGGCCTAACTTTGTATTTTTAATTGCCACAGATTTCAATTGTGTGGATCGAGGCTCCAAATGGACTTCGAATAATGCAGTGGGAAGATGTAATTGGCGACCAGGGACTGATTGATCTACAGATGCAACTCTCCGATGAACCGATGTTAGGAACATGGGCCATAAAGGCAAGGGTACAAGGAAAAACTGTAATACAAAACTTCATTGTTGAAGAATATGGTAAGAAAGGCCTGTTTATACTTCAACGATAACGATAACGATAAAAGCTAAAAATCGATTGTTCATACAGAAAATAAAAGAAATAAGAGAAGTTTTTACTCTAGAAAGACCCGATAACGATTTATCAGTTATGCGATAACAACATATTTTGACAAATCAAATCAGATGACGTCATAATCATGGAAAAACATTAAAATCGTAGTAGTAGCAACGATTTTATCGTTTTACCATGATTATGACGTCATCTGATTTGATTTGTTAAAATATTTTGTTATCGTATACACGATAAATCGTTATCGAATCGTCCTAGTGTAAAAACTTCTCTTATTTCTTTTGTTTTCTATATGAACAATCGCTTTTTAGTTTTTTTTTGTTTTTTTTTATCGTTATCGTTATCGTTGAAGTATAAACAGGCCTTGATAGGTCTATTCTATTCTCTATTATCATTACTATGCTTGCTCGCTTTTTGTAATCCCTTTGCACTTCTTTGATTATTATTATTCCATAAACTATGTAAGTGCCAACATTGTTTATAACTAATGTTACATTACACTTATGATTTTTTCATTAGTTTTACCCAAGTTCGAAGTTGTAACTGAGACACCCTCTGCTATTTACATCCGTGATGAATCATTTAAGATTAAGATATGTGGATTGTAAGTACAGGTATTTTTGTTTTCATGGTAGAATATATGATACAGTAATTGGCCTATTCATTGAGAATATTGTAACTCAAAAACTGAGTTATTCTGTACCTTTTTTTGAAGTACAGAGTAGCTCTTCGTGAGTTAAAATAATGGCAGTGGCTCTTGTTACACAATCTCTTGATTCCTGATTATGAAATAATTAATTTCGATACTTGGAGTATGCATTATACTTTCTTACACTAGTTTCAATTCATTATGTTTGGATGCTATTGTATGTATGGATTGGATTAGGAAAATCTCATCCATTCAGAATTAAGAACTGGTTTAAGACTAGTGTAATGGTAAATATAAATAACTATTTTCGTTTTTTAGAAGAACTTCGAATAAAATATATATTAATAATAGTCTATTCACGTTTTTCTATCTATTGAAACAATTAGAATATTTATGTATATTCTTCGCAAGCAATTTATTTATGAAGTTTTATGTGTTTTTAAATAACTTATTGAAGGTATACATACGGTCAGCCTGTAAGAGGATCAGTCAATGCAACAGTTTGCTTTAAATATTCATGGACTGATTGTGACCCAGAGACTAGTGTAGTGAAATATACTGAGGTCAGTAACAATATTCTCCTGTTCTATTTCTTTTCTTTAATTCACTGCATATACATAAACAATAGAAAACATACAAAACAAGTCTGTCTTAATGTGCTGTGTTAAGGTGTATGTGTGTCGAAATAAGTACAGTCTAAGTATGTCAATTTTCTGTAAGTGACAAAAACAAATATCACTTTTATGTATTTCTTTGAAGCATACATCAGAGTCAGATTTTGACGCTGCCGGCTCCCAATTGACTTAAATTCTCATAGTAGACATTGTAAATTGAGGTGTTCGTGTTTTGTCTGCTCGTTTAAAGCACTGTATGCAGTAGCGGATAAAAAAAGGGGCCCAGCCGGTCCGCCACCCTATTTAAAAAAAAAAAAAAAAATGGGGATAAAAAGAAAAAATCATGTTGGAGTTTAAGTCTTGGAGTGCCATTTTCGGATATCTCGCGGTACTATACTCGTAAATTCCAATGAGTCCTAATGGTGGGGCTGAGTGGTCAAGATTCTAGACCCTCCGTTTGTGAAAGTACCTCCCTGGGCCCGTTCTATTTCATCCGCTACTGGTATGTATATGACTTTGATATTCACATCATTTTGCAGTTACCATTAGTTAATTCTTTAAGTGATGCAAATGAAATAGTTTTATCAAATACTCTGATGAAACGTTTTCAGTTACTAAAAAACTATTTCATGTTGTAAATATTTATAGGATACTGGACCAGACGGTTGTGGAGAATTTGAGTTGACTTCCGAAAAACTAAAATGGGATGTTTCGCAATATTATTATGGTGGTAGACAACTTTATGTTGACGCTAACTTTACCGAGGCTGGAACTGGTATGCTTATATATTGTTGTTATTAATTATTCGTTTATTACATTAACAAACTAAGAAACCGTTATTCTTTCTTTATTGTTTTTTTGTTTTTTTTAACCTATCTTAAAACTTTACCAACTTGCGAGTCACATGTCATTATATTATCGTTTTATTAATATTTGTAACTTTATCTTTGTGTTTAAAATTCGTATTTCTATTCAGGTTGTACATTTTATGTTTCATTGAAGTTAAATCTTTTTGTAGATATCACGTTAAACGGATCATCAGTGTCTACTTCGATTAAGAATTCGGCTGTGAGAATAGAAGTATTAGGACTTAATTATTTTAAACCAGGATTTGAATACAATGGCAAGGTAAGAGAGAAGTACACAGGGTTTTTTTTCACTTATTTTGAAAACATTTTCAAAACACTACTGGGATTTCAAATCATTTAATTAATTTAATTAAATAATTTATTATCAAACAAAACCTGAGAAAATTATATACTGTACAATGAATTAACTTACACTTGTTTTACAAGTTGCTTATATAAAAAAATACTAATTTTTATATTTTAGGTCATCGTCACTAATGCTAATAACACCCCAGCCAATGGTATAAATCTAACAATAGCGATCAGAGAAAACTATGACTCGGAAGATATTCAAGTATTTAATCTCGTATCAGACAACGGAGTTGCAATATTCAGTTTCGAAGGACCTACTGACACTTCTGTGGCATCGCTTTATATAAAGGTATGTATTTCAAAACCAAAGTACAATATACAAATATTGGTACATAATTAAATATAAATAGAATAAGCTGAATCAGCCGGTAGTAGGCCTAAAAGTGCCAACTTTTTTACTATAACTGAAATTATGTTATCATCACTCATCCTGTATAACATTAACAATAGCATTATTCCTAACTTGTTGAGAGCTTTAGTACCAAAGACGTTTGTTTCGGGGTCCGAAATCGCTAGTCATTTCAACTCTCACTCCAGGCCAAAATCCCTAAAGGAGGCCAAATTCGCTATCAACATTCGGGTAGACTAAATTCTAAATAAGGATTTCGCTTTGAATTGTTTTTGTTTCAATAGATATGCTATACTGTTTTTACAGTCATATTAGTTGTATAGTTCATTCTCTTGTTTTTATAATGTTTTCTTTTTCACAAACTTTTTTTAGGAAGTGGCATAATACTCTATATTCCACCATTACATAATATTCCTTTTTTTCATGTAGGCCTATATATTGATTATTCCAATGGAGTACTGGTGTAAGAATCCTGTCTATATTTTATTTATCATGCGAAATTTCTATCAGGGTTTTATTTCATGTAGCCTATTATGAGAATATTTTTTACAAATTCCTTTCCAAAGGGCTAATTATATGGTAGTTATATAAATAATACGTATTTGTCACAAAAAAAGCGCAATATAAATCGGGCAGGCCTAATGCACATACTAATTGAATATTGATTAGTCATTGTACAATTGCCTCACAGATTGAACACAATTGAAACGTACAAAATAAATATTAAATTATGTATCTTGTTTTAATGCCACATATAGGTTACCGCCGAAGGGTATGAAACAGACAGTACATATGATGATTTCTATGGTTTCTATAGAATCGCCTACAATCCCTATAACGCAAAGTATTTGACTGGTTTCTATTCGCCTAGTGGAAGCTTTTTGAGTATTAAACCAATTCAGAGTGAACTAAATTTTGGGACTGTACATACTTTTGATGTCGACTACACTGTGCCAACTGGTGACAATGGAAATATTAGTATCAATTATTTGGTAAGTAGGCTACAAAATCAGCTGATATCTGCTTAAGTAATTATTAAATACTTCTACGTCGGTAGTCCCAGGATCCATCAGTCTGGACATTATGTCAACATAAATAGCAGTATTATTGTCATCATCAAAATTATAGTCACGGTCATCATCATTACCATTATCATTATTGTGACTGTTTTTTGTACCGATATATTATTATCATAATCATCTTCATCATCAGTATTGATGGGTAGGTTTTTATTCGGTGTAAACACCAACACTAACCCACAGAAGTCTGAAGAAGACTTATTTCCAGTGGGGTTCTTCTGCTGGTGCAGAATACAGAGAGACAATCCCCTACTCTTTTCTGAAAGAGTGTATTGCGTTCTTAAACATGCCCATTGGCCATAATGTACACGGGACTAACGGCTTACACGTCTCTTCTGGACAGGGAGTGTGCTATCCTAACTTTTATTTCAGCCCTCCAGTCAAAATACAAGGAGAGCAGCAATAGAAATTGAACCGGGGACCAAAAAATCCCCATGGTTCACCGCACAAACAGTGGCTACCACCAGTTTAGCCAACTGAGCTAACCTGCTCTTTATCGTCATCATCATCATTATTTTTGATACTGTACTGTGATTAAACCAGAATAGCAACCTTGTCAATATCCGTGCTGTGTTTATATATCCTAAGTATGTAAACCGATTTTCTTTATTAGGTACTAGCTAGAGGTGCAGTCGCAACATCTGGTAGCTTAGAAGTGCCAACACCAAGCTGTTATCGTAAAGAAAAGCGGGACATCGTGCCAGCAACATTTGATTATAATACCTATGAAAATTTGCCACCAAAACCTGATGGAGAAGAATTAGGTAACTACGATTAGGTTTTAATGTAATATTATATTATTTTATTGTTGCACAATAACTAACATAAAGACATAAATACATATCGGCCTACATGTATATTTGCCGTAAAATGTTCTTCGTAAAGCATTAGCTGATATCATTGGCGTACAATGTTAATTTTCTGTTTTCTTAAATTTTAGTCATAGGTTTGGAACCACTTCCACCGAATTGTCGATTCTCATTTAATCTACCGATTGAGATAACTCCTGAAATGTCACCAAACGCAAAAGTAGTAATATATTATGTCCGTGCTGATGATGAAGTTATTTCAGATTCAATTGAAATTCAAGTTGTAAAAGGATTATCAAACCAGGTAAATTATGGCAAGACAAGACGGTTTAGAGTTTATCAAATCATGATTTATTTATATATATACTCATTGCCAATTTATTACAGTCAACTTTGCGGATAGGGTTGATTCTCACGCTCCTTTTATTTGGTGAGCAATTAACTAATATCCACCAACTGGTGTTTCGCCTCCAGAGATGGTAATACTCGCACTCGTATATCTTGATCAGGTTCATCCTTCATGAAAACAAGATCGATGACGCCCGTTCCCTGAGCAGATATATATGTTTGTATGGTAGGGTCGTTCGCGTAAGCAAATTCAATATCGCACATTCCCGCACACAAGTCACGGCCTCTTATACCAGTGTCAATGCGTGCGTTAAAATCTCCTAATTCGATAATTAAAGGTGCCGTTACAGTCAGAAGGAGTAATATTACGTCTGCCACTTCGCTTAGAATATCATCTACTGCGTAGCCTGGTTGGAAATAACATACTATAAAACTGAGAAGAGATGTTGTTACACACACTATGTTCTCATTTTTGTGTACCAGCTTTGCATTCCATGAAACCTCGCTTAGTAGGCCTACAGGGAGACCTCCAAACGTTCTCCCCCTTTCCGGCATCACACTCATTTGATTAAACCACAACCTGTTATCTGTCACATAGTCGACTGTGGCCATAGTCTCCGTAAATAACACCACATCATATTTATCATGGGACGAAATCTTGACTATTCCTTATTCCTTCTACATTCCACAATAAATCTCCTTTATATATATATATATATATATATATATATATATTTTCATATATATATATATATATGAATATGAGATGGGGCACGTATGTTCCGGTCCTATCATATGTAGTGACACTGATTACAAGTGACAGAAATGTGTTGACGTATATCTGGATCATAAATTTATTTATTTAAACAACATATTTCGGTCGTCCCTGCAACCTTCATTGTCACACTAATGAAGGTTGCAGAAACTACCAAAATATTTGTGCTCAAATAAATATATTTATGTTCCAGAAATACGTCAACCCTTGTTTTCGTTTACTTGTGATCTGTCTCATTATAAATATATCTATTTGATTTATTATATATAAATTATATATAAATTATATATATATATAATATTTATACATATATATCTTTAAATATGAGGTTTTAAAAATGTTTTGCAATAGGTGGCACTGGACTTTGAAGACGATGAAACGCGGCCTGGAGAAACTACCACACTTACAGTTGAATCTGAAGCCAATTCTCTCTGTGCTGTTGGAATTGTAGATAAAAGTGTCGAACTTTTAGGATCGACTAACCAACTAACTACTGATAAGGTAGGCTTACCTAATAATAATGTTGTCCTTTTTTAGTTGTGTTGTTTGATAACTATGTGTAGGCGTACAAATCCCACTAATTAGTGTTATTAATTGAGAATTATCTTGATTGGCCGATAGAGCATTACTCTTACTTTACTAAAACCTGGTCAAACTACTAAAACGACACATGTCCAATTGACTGTATGTAACAGCACTTTCAATCTTATGTTAGGTGTTCAATTCTCTGTATCGATATTCGTATGGGTACTTCTACTATCCCTTGAAAAAATGCACACGTCGTCTTTTTGATGATGTACGACCGTCTCCGGATGAAGCGGTTTCTAATCCACTACCTACCGCCAAAGGATACACCCTGACAACAAGCACGTACACCAGGACAAAGCATGCCGATACTGTAACTGTTTTTCAGGTATAACTTAAGGAATTTATATTTCTAATTTTTTCGATAAATACATTGATGTTACTAAGATATTGAATGTTAAAATGACGTGTACAAAACTATAAAGCATTATGACTTATATGAATATTTGTCAGAATCAAAGGTGGCCATTACAATTCGTACGCGACTTTCTTAACTACCTGGCTCGTTCTACTGTGATTAAGCCTAATCAACATATACTCAAATTATTGCATACCTTTAATACATTATCAAAAGAATGAAGTTTCACAAATTTATTTCTTTTAATTTGTAGAATGCCGGTGTCGCTTTTGCTACAAACTTAGACGTGGAAACAAGACCTTGCTATGAAATCACAAGTATGTAATGCTAATTAGCTAATTTTTCTTGTACTATTTTCCCCCTTTTTCCTGAGGATTTCTGTTTCAGATTTTAAACAAGCAGTTTGGCACAACGAGAAAGGTTTACTTTCCTCGTGCTCGAATTTGCAATTCCTTGCTGTGGGTTTTGGTTTTCCTTGAGCAATAACTGAACCATAACACACAATACAGTTGCAAAATGAAGTGTTTCAATAAGAGGCCCACATACTGCATTTAAGATTATATAAAAGAACAGTATATGTAAAAGTTTCAATTTATACATCTTTGGTTTATTATAAAGAAAATGTATTTTTATCGTTTGTTGTCCAAATAAAAAAAGTATTCAATTCTAGATATAGTATATTCTTCTGAATTGCATAAAGACAGCATTATTGTTCCTATTTAGATTATTACTGGCAGAGGGATTATCCTGTCTACTATTTTAATAAGGGCGGGCTTCCTGGTGCACCTGGTCCTGTGGATAGTGAAATCGTGGCGGAAGATAATATTGCGGTTGCACGAGGGGGTGAAGCTGGAGAGGCAGGTCAAGATGAAGTGGTTCCAGATGTGCCACCAGTCAAGATACGAACATACTTCCCAGAAACGTTATTATGGCAGATTAAACGAACACAGTGAGAACAATCATTTTATTACATTTGAGTGAAGTCAATGTACAGTACAAATTTTTAAAAAGTAAAATAAAAATTTTAGAAAATATAATAAAATAAAATAAACAGTTATATTAATTTTAGCTGTCCACTCTGACCCAACGTTGCAGTAGGGCCATTGTCTGGCAAATCATTAGATAAATAGTTTATAAAATTCCGAAATAAAAGATAAATGATTAATAATTAATAATTTTGTAAGAAGCAAATTGAATTAAAACTAAAATTAATTGAGAATGATTATAAGTAATAGGCCTAGTAATTAAGTAATAATAATAATAATGATAATTATAAAGACAAGAATGATGTATATAACATTGAGATGACTAGATAATTATAATGACAAGAATGATGTATATAACATTGAGATGACTAGATAATTATAATGACAAGAATGATGTATATAAAATTCAGATGACTAACAATAATATATTAATAATAATGTTAATAATTATGACTATGTTGGTAATTAAGATGATTATGGCAGTGAAGAGCATACGGATGTTGATGATGATAAAATGATGAGGATGATAATTACAACAGGCCGAACTGTAATATTAAGGGTAGCAATATCACTGTTTGTAATACTAATAATCAATATTTTATAATTTTATTAAAATATTATAAATACTGATACGTGTAATTATGATGATGATGATGATGATGATGATGACAATGATGATGATAATAATATTAATTAATTTTGGTTGAAGGATAAAAGAAAAAGATGGTGTCAGTGGTTATAGGTTAAGTTGAATGTGGGTTTTTTTTCCAAAAAAATTGTATAGGTCTTTTGTTATTTAATTATAATAAACTTATATAACTTTTCAGCAAAGAAGATGGGATCGCTAAGTTTGATTTAAATGTTCCTGATACAATAACCGACTGGAAGGCAAATGGATTCTGTATTTCACAGGATGGCGACCTTGGTATTTCGGAAACAGCGACTTTACGAGCATTTAAACCATTTTTCGTTTCACTTACACTTCCATATTCCGTTATTCGTAATGAGACAGTTCCAGTTAAGATAACTGTATTTAACTATCTTTCCGACAAATGCCTTATGGTAAGTTAATACAAATGTTGCAATGCTCTTTTTTTAATGTCTTTTTTGTTTATCGTATTAACATTTTCTAACGTATTAGTTTACAATACCAAATAGTATTCACTTTAGAAAATTGAAACCAACCAAATTAAAATGTATTTATCAAACATATATAATAGCACGCTTTTAAGACTAGGTTATTTTGAAAGTGGAACGGAGGAAAACAAATTTTTGATATGTTGGAAAACTGATTTTTCAGACACAAAAAGGGTGTTTTGACAAAAAATACTGAGGAACGTTTAATGAGATACAGACGTTGGAATATTTAAAAACCGGGGAAAAGAAGATTAACAACCCTCCGTAGCCTGGCTTTGAAAAACAGTAATTTTTAATCACAGAGGAAACTCAAATACTAATTGTATATTTGCATATTTAGGTTAAGCTTGTTCTGCAGAGTAGTAATAATTTTACAATACTTGGTGGTGACGTCACTCGTAAAGTGTGTGTTTGCGGTGGAAGCTCTAAAACGGTACAGTTCAGAATCGTGCCACATCAGCTAGGAGACGTTCCTATTACAGGTGCAGTTTTGAATTAGTATCATCTTTTTCAGACATATAAATTTAGTTACAAATAAAACTATAGTTTTTATTTATGATTAAGTTTGCCAAATCAATAACAAATTTACTCAATCAGTAATAAAGATATTTTATCAGTACACACTTACTTTCATTGTGTTGAGATTTAATGACATTTAGTAATGTCACGTAATAATATAAATAATTATTAAAGAGAACCAAAACAGCCAAATGTATAATTTTCAAAATAACGTTTGTTTAATAATGATAGTTACTGCTGTGACCAAAGGATTTAATGTGGCTACTAGCAGTAAGTATTGCGACGGTACACCTGAAGCTGCTGACAGGAAGTATGTTGGTCTGTCCGACGGCGTGCAGCGTGATCTGCTAGTTGAGGTAAGAAGTTCTTTTGAGTTGTTGCCACAATGTTATTCACCCTTCTTTGCTCAATGAATCATACGTAGCCCCTCATCTTGTTGCATCATTTACATAGGAGCGTATAATTTACCTATTATATCGATCGCTTATCTATTACTTTTCCTGAGAAATGGTATAAAGTATGATGAAATGGGTTCATAAAGCCTGTATTCCACTAGGCGAATTTATTTGTGCGAATCAAAGCGTCGGTTCATACGCATTCTATCGGAGTATTGTGCTTCAGCGAAATCAGTAGTTTGAACTGTTTCTACTCTCTGCGAAGTAAAAAAATGCTCAACCAATCAGAGCTCAGGAAGCGAACCGAAGCTGTTGATTTGCATGAATAAATTTGCCTAGTGTAAAATAGGCTTTAAGGTAGTTTAATTTCATCTGTATACTTTGAAAATCAAATATACACTAATTATAATTTAAGCCAAATGATAATCAACTTGAATGTCTTGCAGGCTGAAGGAATTGAAACGGATGTGACGCAATCGTCGATCATCTGCTTGAGCAATGGCGAAACAGAAACATCTAGTTATATGGTGGACTTGCCTCACAACACTGTTCCAGGATCAGCTAGAGTAAAACTTCAAGTAATCGGTATGTTTAATCATCAACAATAGCATAATTATTTTCATCAAATAATTGTATATCTCTTTACATGTACCATTTCATTTTTATGATATTTATTATTTATATTATAATATTCTTTTATTCATAGCATGTATGTGTGTGTGTTTGTGTGTGTGATCGTCTACTTAACTACATGTACCTTATAATTCGACTTTCAGGAGACATTATGGGACCTGCGCTCAACAATTTAGATAGATTAATTCGTTTACCTACTGGCTGTGGAGAACAGAACATCGTTAAGATGGCGCCAAATATTTATGTTCTACAGTATCTTATCAATACAGGCCAAGCAAACGCTGAGCTCAAACAAAATATTATTCACAATATTCAAACTGGTGAGTTAATTATTTAATCATATTATTATATCATAATACAATACATAATAATAATATGTTATATTTATATAGCGCTTAATGCCAACAAGGCCTCTAAGCGCTTCACATTACGTCGTAATATTTGATTATGAATTATTAAATATTATGTATTTCCCAAAATAATGGCTCAAGCCAAAGGCATTATGATTAGGAGGCTTGACAAATTAATCACCAAACAGCTTCACTTAAACCTCAAATTAATTATCTACCTTTGACCTGTTTGTGGGACAACATGTGTGTTTGGGATAAGCGCGTATTCCTGGCCGTCTTCTGATTGGTCAGTTGTTGACACTCTGGGTAGGCGCTCATGTACTGTGATTATAGGAAGCTTCAGTGTGGTACTTACTCGATTGAGCATGATTATTAGAAAATTGACTGTTAAAATGTCAACACATGTTATTTAAAGGATTTGGTTTGATACAGCGTGAATAATATTAATTTCATGAGAAATCAGTTATTAATAGATTCACGATGATGCAAATGCTTGCTACTTTAATGCTACTGATTATCACTGCAAAGTTTATTCAAAAATAGACTGTGTCTCTATTACCGCTGCTGTGCTTTGTGAAAGAATGGTGCTTATTCTAGAGCAGAGCTTATTTGCTAGATGTGTTTATTAGATCATTTACAGTCTTTAATAGCGAATCATCCAGTTATATAACATTGCCTTGATATTATTTTCTTTATTGCAAGGCTACCAACGAGAACTAAACTACCGTCGAAGTGACGGGTCATATAGTGCCTTTGGGGAACATGACCAGGACGGTAGTACTTGGTAAGTATGATATATTACAACAAAGCATTATTGAAGTATAGTTCTGAAAGTTTGTCAATTCGTGGGCCTACTGGTTATTTTGTTCAAAATTCTATGAAAGGTTATATTTATTGATAAACTAATCTTTTCTCTAGGTTGACAGCATTTGTTGTAAGATCATTTGCAGAATCAAAAGCGTTTATTAAGGTTGATGAAGATTTAATGACCGGGAGTCTTCGGTGGTTGATAGACCAACAAAACCGGACTACAGGATGCGTTATGTCAACAGGGAGATTATTCAACAAGGCGATGAAGGTATTGTTGATTTTTTTCAGTTCATCAAATAAAAAAAATTGTGTTCATGTGTGTTTTTTCTATTAAGAAAATTCGAACACAAGTTTTTTACATCGTAAGCCTTAATTTTATGTTTACAAGTGAATTTTGTAATAATTTATTAAATATTCGTTCTGAAGCCAGATGCTGAAACACAAATATAACAACATATAATAACATAAAATACTAACACACATGAACGTATAAAGAAAAAAATAAACATATATTCGAGTACACAATTCATGCTATATTTGTAATCAGTATAATCATATTTTCGTCCATTAAATTACATAATAATTTGTTTAGAGTTAGTGCTATCAATAGTTACTTTACAGTTCATATACTAAAGAATAATAAATAATTGTTGATAATTTTCTTACTAATGATAACCAGATACCGTAAAACCTCGGATTGAAGCCCCCCTCTTTAGTTTGCAAAATTAGCCTCGAAAAGAAGCCCAATTCGAAAAGAGGCCCAAGGGCTTCTTTTCAAGAGAGCATAGGCTTTTTTTTTAAAGAAAGTACAGTACATACACTGTACATGAATTTCAGAAAACAAAATAAATTAAAAACGAGCTTGGTTTATAAAGTAGTTTAGGTGATTTAATGCCAGTTAAATACACTCATGATACAGATTGACGTTACAGTGGCCTTACTTATTGTTTTATAATACAAATTCACAAAATTTCCAGCATTCATTTTGAAAAGAAGCCTCCCTCTTTACTTTGCAAAAGTAGTCTCGAAAGCCCATCTCAAGCATTAAGAAGCCCTTTAAAAAAGCCCATCAAAAGTTCGCAAAAAAAAGTAAGGCCATTGCTTAAATTCGAGGTTTTACGGTATTAGTTAAATTTTCGAATGTGTGAAGTTATATACTTAATACTTAATTCGTTTTATTGGAGTCCAATGCAAATACTACTCCATACCAGATATGTAGGTTACTTGTTTCTATTAAAAATAGGCCTAAATCTGTGTATGCCATGGTTTTTAGAATGAACTAACTTCAATTTTTTATAATCATTTTGGCCAACTACTACTTTAAACTAGTATAGAACTATTTTGTATTAAAACTAAATTGTTTATTTATACCTATTCATATTTAGTTACTACGTTGTGCTTTGGTAATTAAAAATTAATTATATAATATAAAATTTTATATTACACATAGTACTATTGTTAATAATCTTTTGAAGTATATCATGGTTTAATAATAATTTTAATGTTACTATTAAACCATTATTAAATCATTGTTATTAATTTACTATTTTTCTTTTGTTATATAATAATAGGGTGGAGTATCGGATGAAATAACTCTGACTGCATACACTATGATAACAATGTTAGAAGCTGGTGGTGGTCAGACCACGGTAAGCATTAGAAAATAATTGATAAGTTTCATATTTTCAAAATGTTTATTCTCATTCAATAGTAAATTACTAGCCAAATAAATAATAAATATAAGATATATGATGATTTGCAATCTAGGCCATATAATAAGGTTGATGAGAGTATACTGTTATTTAATTCAATTCAATTTCTTTATTGCCAAGAAAGACATTGTTGGCCAATATTTGCTTAAACAATAACAAATAGACATTGAGGAGAGAAAAAAAAACTAGTTCTAAACTGTATTCTAATTAGAATAGCTATACATTCAGGAATACTCATTCCGCTAAGGCCCTCCACTCCATACCCCATTCTAACCGAATTATGCATCACGTGGTGGGATGTGGATGTAAATTAAATTTTCAATGTGACTCTTCATAAATTAATATAAAACTTATCTAATCGTGGATTGTGGAAAAAGAATATCGTCCTTTGCATCATGTGTGTTTAATGAATTTTCCATTGTCATTGGGTCTTGTTTTCAGTGAACAGTCTAGGCTTACCATTGGCATCTCATATTAGGACTAGCTAGGTGCTAGCCTCATGTTGAAATAGTTGATAATTACAGACTGTATACTGCAGTATTCTTTACAGAAATGAAACATTTACTAATGTTTTAACCTTCTTCAATCCTCAGGACAGAGCTATTTCTCAGGCAACTAAATGTCTTGTTACCCGATGGAATAAAATTGATTCTGGTATTCGAAATGACTCGTACTCTGTAGCATTACTTGCGTATGCATTTAAGCTTTCTGGTAACACCCTATACTCTGATGTACTTAACCAACTAAATGCTCTTGCAATCGAAGAAAGTAAGTTCTTTCTTAATTGTATTAATTTTTAATTGTTGACTCACTAACTTAATTTAAATTTTAATTCCTTTTATTTGCCATCAAGGGCAAATATCCGCACAAAGAAACGATGCAGTAAAACAATACAATGGTAACTATGCATCACAGGGTAGGGACGTTACTCCACAAAGGTCCAGATGACCCACATACCCCAATCCTAATCAAACTATGCATTAATGGGTAGGGGCGTTACTCCACTAAGGTCCTAATGACATGCATACCCCAACCCTAAACGAACTATGCATCCCGGGGTAGTGACCTCACGCCACTAAGGTCCCACTGACCCGCACACTCCAAACCTAAACGAACTGTACATCACGTGGTAGGGATGTTACTCCACTAAGGTCCTAGTGACCTTCATACCCTAACCCTAATCCAATTATACATCACAGGGTAGGAACATTACTCCACTAAGGTCCTAAAACCCGCATACCCCATACCTCCAAACGTTACGAAAATGAAGAAGCTAACATGTATGATATCCTGATGATGGTCTGCTACTATTATTATTATTAGTATTAGTATTATTATTATTAATTAGATTAATTTTATCATACATCATAGCACCTTTTATCATTAATGTATTTAAAATTTGATTTTTTTTTTTATATTGTTAGATGGGTTGAAACACTGGGAGCGTCCGGAAAGCCTTCGGCCTAAGAATACATGCTTCTATTGCCGCGCCCCCTCAGCAGAAGTTGAAATGACTGCGTACGCACTTCTTGCTCTTGATTTGAATACGGACGCTAATCAAGTGGAAGGATTAAAGATTTCTCGATGGCTTGCTCAACAACAGAATGCATACGGGGGATACTCATCCACCCAGGTATGAATCAAGATTTATTTTAAGCTTAACAAATTTAGTCAAAGTTGTATGTATAAATTAATTGAATAATTAGCACCCAATCAATGCAGTTCAATTGATTGGTCGACTGATTGATCTATTTATATTTTCTGTGACAAAGCCTTGCAACAAAAATAGTGAAGTCATTAGATTGAGTAGACAAATATAATGTTAGAAAATTGTGTGTAATTTATAAATGTTGTTTGCAATGGGACAGTTACTATAAGTTCGAATCACAACTCAAAAAGAGGTTAATTTCTGTTAAATATATTAAATATACTTATAATTTTACTATCTTTAACCATTTTACTTTATTTTTTAAAGGACACTGTCATAGCCTTGAAAGCACTGTCTTATTTTGCTGAGGTACTCTATGGTGGAGAGACAACGCAGATGAATATTAAAGCATCTTCGTCGGCTGATGGCGAAGTAAATGAGTTTGTGATCGACTCATCTAATCGTCTTTTGCTGCAAAGGATGGATATTGAAAAAGCGCCAACAACGGTTGACATTGATGCTTCAGGAAGTGGATGTGCTCTTGTGCAGGTAACTGGTTTAAAACAATTTGGATGATTAAAAATAAAAAAATACAACTTTTCAGACTAATAAAGTAATAATATACCATTGATTGTTTTAGGTTCAGGCACTTTACAACATCTACGAAAAACCAGCAGTAGAGCAGGAACCGTTTAGTATCAGTGTTGATACATCAACTCCTGATGAAAAGCTTGGGTGCGAAAAGCAAACAATGCGAATAACTATATCGTAAGTGCGCATATTACTTTTTTGATTATAATATTTATAAGAATCAACAAACGTTTGCTACATATCTTTCATACAAATTTTATTACCAAAATGTTCTTTCGTCCAGCAATGTCAATTGAAAAAATAGTTTGATAATTAAAATAGTAATATCATGGAGTTAAATTATCGATTTAGTTGTTGGTAAATAAATTGAATACAGAATTTGCCTGAATCTATTTAATAAAGTGATGGATTTATCCAAATCTTTTTATTTTATTAGGCAATCAAATTTCATTTTTTGTATTTTATTAAAATGCTGAAATGATCAACAACTTTAAGATCACTAACGTCTTGATTAATTTTAATACTGTGTGTTCTATATTCATCTATGCGTTGATACAAGTGTTGGCAAGTGTAGTCAATATAAGAATAATTAAAGTGCAATAATGAAAATAAAAATGTATCTTCGTATTTATGATTGATTTAAACAGAGTATCTCTTCCATACGCACTGTAGTGTAAATTGATGCTCAGGGTATGTATGTCATTAAATTAGAGTACAATATTGTATCAACGTAACGAGAAAAAGAAAACATGTTTTTTATGTGGAAAAGATAATCTGAAAACCATATCGTAAACAACGAACTAACAACACATATCCTAATTTTTTCAAAGGTAATTTAATCAAATATTTTGATTTGTAGGTATAACGGCGATGATGGCGCTTCTAGTATGGCTATTGCAGAAGTCAAACTTGTGTCTGGTTACTATGCAGATAAACAGTCTCTCTACAGATTAAGCAAAGATGCTGACCTTAGGAAACTTGGATTTAAGCGTTATGAAGTCAGTGGTAATATGGTGGCCTTCTACTTTGATGAGGTAATTCACTAAAATATAATTTCAAAATACAATGCATAAAAATGACTAATATTTTGTAATTCACTTTGTATCAAGGAATGGCAGTTAAATATAAACTGACAAGCACGTTATCCTGAATCTCAAATAAGTAATCTAAGTAGCAAATAATAATTTAATAGAATTAAATAGGCTTTGTAACTCTATAGTGGTCTATTCAACAATATCTCGATAGACTGCAGAGACTGCTTTAACTTTGGGACATTTCTGGTCCCAATATCTTCAAAGGTGCACTCAAGACTCACTTGTTTGCCTAGTACTTTCATTTATTATTTTCTGAGTGTTGTATCTGGTATACATGTTGTGTTTTGCTTTTGTTAATTGTTTTGACAATACAGTTGTTGTAGCCCAGATGCGATATATAACATATAAACGATTTATTATTATTTCAGTTCACTTCCAAGCCCTTAAGCTTTGAATTCGACGTAGAACAAGTAATCAAAGTCAAGAATGCGAAACAAGGAACAATAACTGTTTATGACTACTATGAAGCAGGTAGGTTTTCAATGTATATGTACCTTTGATGATTTATATTATATATATATATATGTATATA
>NW_022717063.1:90288-94148 GCF_011630105.1 Anneissia japonica
GTATAAGACTACTGTATTGTGGAGGAAATTGTTGTTTTTCTTCACAATAAAGCACCTGTTGCGTATATTTATGCATTAATTCTGTTTACCGAAATGTTTGTTTTTCTTTTTTGCAGAATTGAAGTCTGTCATATCTTACAAACCTTGTTGAAGCTATTGCATCACAAAATGTTTCTTTCATTGCTGAGTCCTGATCGAATATGACTATAATAATCCTCTTCGATAATTAAATTTAAACTTGTAAATCATACATGTGTTAGTTTGTAGTAGTGTATGTTCGTGTATTAAATGATATGGTTTTAGTACAGTATGTCTTTACTTTGGGACACACTAATTTTATTTTCATTGTCGTTTGAAGTTTACAAGCATAGTCCTACTTTACAATACAATTATAATACAATGTGTCAATGGTAAGCTATGACAAAAAACGAAAGTAATAGTTGTAATAGCATTGTATAGACCCGACAAAGACGGTCAACCACGACTATCACTTGCAACTAAGTCTTAATCTGTGCAGTTGCAAGTACATATGCAATGTCAGAACTTGTAGGACTACTATATTACACATCGGACTGGCATAAAAACTGGCATCCACTTCAAATTTAACGTCAAAGTAGTGTAGATTACGAACACGAACCAGCTTTTCACCTCGAAATTTCTAAAAGGTAGTTGAAATGTTAAAACACAGTGAACTGAATCAAATTATTTAAATGCCAACATAAATAAACCAACTTATGAAAATTTTTTATTAATGTATTCAGTTTTAATGACAAAATAGAAAACACTGAATAAACTCAAAGATGTATGAGCCCCTGTTAATTATTCTGCAATTTTGACTTAACTTGACTAAAAGTAGAACCAGTATGCCTAACAATACAGTAGTAAGAATAACAACAACAACAGCAACAATAATAATAACAATAATAGAAATAATAATAAAAATAAAATAATAATAACAATAATAATAATAATAATGAATAATAAAAATAATAATAAATAATAAATAAAAATAATAATAAATTTTAAAAAGATAATAAAAATAATAATAAATTTTAAAAAGATAATAAAAATATAATAAATAATAATGATGAAGTTGATTATTAATAAGTGGTGAAGCTGTTTATGAAGGCGGTAATGATGTTAATGATGATGAAGATGATGATGGGAACGGTAATGAGGTTTTTGTGATGATGTGCTAATGGTGGCTCGATGGTAATGGTGATGATGATGGTTATGGAAAAAGTAACTGAAATGCTGTTGGTGGTGGTGGTGGTGATGATGATGAAAATCATGTTGATATAATGTTCATCGCCCTGCTGCACAGTCCGTTAGACCTGCAATTCATGACCGGTAGTCGTTCAGCGTCACGAAAACCCCACGTACTTATTTATAGTTTTGGGTGTATATCGAAAAGCCCATCTCGAAAAGTTATTCACTAGCCAGAATAGAAAAATTCTTAATGTCAGTAGTCATATACGGGTTTATTCCAGCAATTCTAAATACTTTCAGCATTCGTTTTGAAAAGAAGCCGCACCCCCCCCCCCCCACCACACCACCATTTTTTTTTAGTTTGCAAAATATTCGAAAAGCCCATCTCGAAATGTTATTCACTAGCCAGAATAGAAATATTCTCGACAATTTGTTGACAGCGAAAGCAGCTATCACTGGTCAAAGGTTGCCACTAAATAAACACTTGAAAAATGCCGCCTTGCAATAAAAGGTGAATAAGGGCATATCCTGTTTTTTTTTTTCTGATGAAATATCGCACATGCCTTTAACTAATCTCCTAACAACCACATTTTTTAGGCGCCTCCTTATTCCGTCCACACTTTTCTGAGACACAAACAAATTTAACCATTACAATCAATGATTTGTATATTTGGGTACTATTAAAGAGTTTATTTGGATTTTAATATTTTTATTTATTTATTTTTTATCAAATCACACCCAACAGAGCAGGTAACCCACCACTTAAAGCAATAAAACAGTAAAAATGTAGATGCCAAGGGCCAAAAAACCTAAGAAATATTGTGGAGAACCTTACAACTTTTATTTTGTTAAAAAAACAGAGAAATTGTCAGAAAAAAGATCAATAGAGTTGTCTTTAGAGGAACTTTTTGATACTTTTGTATGTTTTGTTGAAAAAGAAATACATTAATTAAAATACAATTTATGGTTATATAATTTGCTTTTGTTTGCTCTTATGCGCAACTGGACACTATTGTAGGTTTACAGTTTTTACTACCTTTCTGTCAATTTGTTACTATGAGTAATTCTAGGATGCAACACTCTTGGTATACAACGGGTAATCCGGCGCTTACAATACTATCAAGGTCGCCTTGTCACAATTGGGTTTTTATTCAAAGAATATTTGATTCGATACCTTTAGGTTTATCCATGTTTAACGAAGCCTTTGTAGAGTTTTAATCTAGCTGTTGACTTTAGTATTACCTGAGTATCTCCTCAATATAACCCGAGTTCTCTTCAATATTGGTAGAATATTTTACGTTCATCGATGAAAGTATACGGCGATGATTAGCAAGTTTGTGATCTGTCCTGTATTACTTCTGGGTTTGTTTACCTGTTCGCTGGCATTAAGTACGTCTTCGTTTCATTCTACTTTAATTAAGTTATAGTTGTTTAGGTGATTACACCTACTACCATTTAGGACCTCTGTAACGATAGAGCATGTCTACTAGACAATGTCTGCAATTAATGCCTGTGTTACGTGGTACTGGTGGTCCAAAATTAAATTTGTTTTGACGACTGTGCGTTATCGCCGGTTTGTCAATCAAATCAAAATCTAATCTAATAATAATCTCTCGTCAGTGGATTGGATTGGATTTATTCCTTGTAAACATTAAGGATAACTCACGAAAGTTTGAAGAAGATTTATTTCCAGTGGGATCCTTCTGGTGTTGATTGGGCACAGAGGCGGTATTTATGGAGGTGAGATGTGTATAAGAGACAGGTATAGACCCGACTTATGGGTGTAATTATAGCGCGCAGCGTTATCTGAGGGCCGAAGGCCCGAGCCGGGGGTGGGTATGAGAGGGGTGTCCCTTCCTCCCAAAACGAGATTTTTTTTGTTAAATGCCTATTTTTTAAATTTTTTTTTGGTCCGCCTGACCGACGAGCTTTGGTCGATAGTGGGTGGAGGGGAAGGCTTGACCAGACCGATGGGGGGGGGCTTAAGCCCCTGCCCCCGCTAGCGCTGCCCCTGATTGGGCAGTAGGCCTACACCGGGAGACAATCCCCTACTATTTTCTGAAGAGTGTACTACGTTCTTTAACGTGCACATGGGCCATAATGCACACGGGACCAACAGCTTAAACGTCTCATCCGAAAGACAGTGCGTTATCGTAACTTGTATTTCAGCCCTCTAGCTGAAACACAAGGAGAGCAGCGATGGGAATTGAACCGGGGACCAAGAGATCTCCACAGTAGGTTCTTCTATATGTATACACATCTGCCATCCTACGAGATACGCTCACTCGCTTAATGTTATCCCCCACAATTCCAAATTGCTCTGTAATGAATGGCTCTTTAAAAATCTCTGGAGCAAAAGTTTGGAACAAAATCCCAATCAGAATTCAAGAATGTCAATCTCTTAATTTATTCAAAATTACTTATAAGAAAAACTTTTTCTGATTTCACAATTCATTTCCTTTTATATTTTCTTGGTCTATACTTTTAACATTTATTCCCGGCCCCGAAACTTGGACTTAGAAGTACCGGGATGGTGTCCGGCGGGGGATAGTTTTTACCATTGTTTAGTTAGGTTTGTAGTTAAGATAAAAGTTGTGACAGCCCCGAAACCTTGACTCAGAAATACCGGGATGGTGTCCGGCGGGGATAGT
>NW_022717063.1:94191-103773 GCF_011630105.1 Anneissia japonica
CTGGTAATCCCGGCCCCGAAACCTTGACTCAGAAATACCGGGTTGGTGTCCGGCGGGGGATAGTTTTTACCATATTGTAGTTAAGTTGTAGTTAAGCATAACCTTGAGCTGTAATTCCTGGCCCCGAAACATTGACTCAGAACTACCGGGTTGGTGTCCGGCGGGGAATAGTTTTCCATCAAAGTTTTAACTGTTGTTTATTTTGTTGTACTGTGATGGTTACTTTTGTTGTTGTTATTGTAATATGTGTTTGCAGGACCATATTGTAAAACAGCGGTAAGATCTCGCCTGTATATGTTATCCTGCCTAAAGATGTTTTTAAATAAATCCATAGTTCCTATCTCATATTAAATTGTTCTTGGTTCTAAATTCGTGGTTCGTAAATTATTCTTAGTTATCCTTATTTTATCTTTAGTTTATTCATTCTTTGTTTTGCTAATACACCTGCACGTAGAAACAAACATTATTATTATACTATAAGTACACAAATATTGGCTGTTATAAGCATAATAATAATAATGATAATGATGACGACGGCGATGGTGACGATGACCATGATGATAAACAAGGTGAAAGACATAGAAAAAAAAAACAAAAAAAAAAACAACCAACCAAACAAAAAAACCATGTTATTTAATCCTGTTTCTATGTATTTTTTTTTTCCAAATCAACAGATATAACGGGTGACTTCATAATTGTGAGTAGTGTCAATACACCTGGAATATTTTTCTCAAACATTGACCATGCCAACTTAGAAGATGTTGCGTTTCAGCAACTCAGCATTGTTCCGTCTCCTGAATTCCCAACATCTGTAGATTACAATACACGCGCCTTTGATATCTACTGGGCAGATCAGTACCAAGGTACTATATGGAAATACTCGTTGAGCAAAAATTACACTGAGGCTGTAGTTTCAGATCTATCAAGTAAGAATTTTATTAGAGTTTTGTCAATTTGTGTTATTTTTCTCGAATTTGGTAGGAATAACAGATCGATTATATAATTGATTTTAAAATTCTAGTGACAATTGCCAAATTTAATAATTGTTAGATTGACCGATTTTTTATTGATTGTCAGATTGTTCGATTCTCTACATTCCAATATTAATTTGTATATTGATAGATTTATTAATAGTCATAGGTTGTTATTATTTGAGGACGTTACATGGGTCCAAATTGTCTAGGTGTAAGGCTAATAAGAACTCCTTTCTTGTAGCGAGGATAAGTAAAACCCGTAATATGATCCGTATACACAGGATTCAAAGAATAAGCCCTTTACACTAGCATATCAAGTATTAATGATAATTGAAAAACTTATAAAACCAGTCAATTTCAACATGAAACAATAAAAATTGTCACACAAGATATCATAAGTTCGCATACATCATAATTGCAATGAAAACACAGGAGCGAGATATCGTCTGTAAGCTTGACATCATTTTGGAGTTGAGTAAAAAATATTTTGCAACTTCTAAATCGGACCTATTCGAAGCAACAAAATAGTGTGCGATTGTGAATCACAATAAACTGCTTAGACTGATATTTAATTGCAGATTTGGTTTATTGTTAGAGATGTTTGTTAGAATGTTCAATTATTGTTTTAAAATTCAATTCAATTTCTTTTATTGTCGCAAGTCCTTTTTGGGGCCAACATCCGCATAAATAATGAAACACACACAAAGAAAACAATACAATGGTAACTCTGCATGGGGTAGGGACTTCATTTCAGTAAGGTCGAATGACCTACATACCCCACCTTAAATGAACTACACATTGCCAAGTTGGGGCGTTAATCCACCAAGGTCCTAATGACGCGCATACGCCAACCCTAAACAAACTGTGCATCTCGGGGTTACAATGACCCGCATACCCTAACCCAAATCGAATTATGCATCATGGGACGTTACTCCGCTAAGGTCCTAATAACCCGCATACCCAAAGCTGTAGAAATAGATATATTTATGATCACGACAGCGTGAATCCTTGTTTTCAGTCTCAATACATGGCTTTTAGAATCTTAGGTGTTTTTTTTTTGTTTTTTTGTTTTTTTTTGTTTTTTGTTTTTTTTTGTGAAAGACGACATAACATTAACAAGCATTTGATAGCAGTCGGCATTGGCGTTTTATCTGACATTAACCAAACTAGGACAGCTTGTATATCTATTACAGTACTGTTTTCAAAGCCATAATAATTTTTTCACATGGTGTACCGGTACCGGTACTGAAAATTAAAATGATGACGGACTGATTGATGGTATATCGCTAACGAACAGCTACCTTTGCAAATTTGGCTTTTTCCTGAGTCCCTATTGACAACACATTTTATTGCACCCTAATTCAAATAATGTATAATGAAAAAAAAATGTTAATTTAAAAGGAGTTTTCTACCACGAGAAGGTAATAGTTAATAGTTAATAGGTCCATGGTTTAAGTGTGACAATACCCGTTCCTTTTGTTTTAGCAGCATTTGTACTCGAAATCTTTGCACGACACCACAGCTAAAAACACATGGAATTCGTATATTTACTGTAATACAGAAGTGCTTTAAACCACTTTATAACATCTAGCTGCTGAAAAAGTCCGATTACTGCTGTTTCCATCTTTAAAAAATGCAATAAAATATAGTAGGCCTAATTAAAAACACAATTGGTTACATTTCTATATTCAAACAAGTTCTTACCCACGCTTGTTTTTTTATGTTCTTTATTTTTTAATAGATGCGTCACTTGCTGTTGACCGTCCTGGTAGACAATTGTTCTGGACTGATGCTTCTATGAATGTCATTGAGAAAATGAATATAAATGGAGACAACAGACAAGTTGTTGTTAGTGATGTACACGAGCCTCTATCAATCATGCTTGATGTTTCCAGAGGGTATGTTCACCAATTCAATATGATATTTCTAAATCAATTAACTACTCACAATTATGTACTTTACTACAGATGGGATGACTTGGGCTGAATGTACTATTTATATGGTAATACTGTTGAACGCAGATTTAACTTGACTTCATTAATTATAAAAAGCAATATGAAATACAATAAAGTTCAATAATAGTAATGAAATATTATATAGGCTAATATAAAAAGTTAAAATATACACACAAAAATATGATGCTGCTTTTATACAAAGCAGCTCATTAAAGTTTTTAATTTAACTTCTTTCCAATTGGGACTTTAGAAAATAAAATATGATTCAATTTCCTAACAGTAGACCTAATGAAATAACGAATTATAATAAATTAAAATCGACGGTAAAAATTTGTAAAGTGGGAAAAAAACATGGAAATTCGATAAAAACAATAAGATATGCAGGCCTGAAATTTAAATAAAAATTAAAATGAGTTGTCTTTCAGTGGCCCCTCGATTAGTAGGCCTGTAGTGTGTTGTTGCTAGGAACCTCTTACAAACATTCATTAAAAAAAACCTCTTTTGTAGTTTGGCAGAATTTTATCGACAGAGTTTTTATTGTTGAGTACCGGTAAGTAAATAGGCCGATATAAATAGTATTGAAAAGTTTAATTATATTATAAAATCTCGGTAGGGTTACTTTTTGTAAATGTATTTGTGTCCTGGTCGGGCTGGAAATAAACATACAAGAATAATCGACACTGAGAAACCATCATCGGATAGAATATGTCATTTATTAAATGACGAAAATAACAATCAGTTAATAATTTAATAACACAGACTAAACCATTGCATTAAAATAATAGTTATATCACAGTAAAATTATAGTTACGGCTTTCCGTATCTAACCGTAACCTGTAAACATGCATTAAATTAATAACATAAAACGCCTATTTTTAAAAGGCATAGGCCAGAAAATATAGGAGAAAGTACAATGGGTAGCCTGAAAATACGGTATGCATTAAATATGATTGAAAATAATTACGGTATGCAATATTGAAAGTAACAATCATCATTAAAATTAACACTTGAGTCATTATCTAAAGTCATTTATAATTAGTTGTGTTATGTATTAGCATTCTAATAATATTTATACAATAGCCACATGTATTGGTCATCTGGAGGCACTGATCCAACAATTAAACGAGCCGATATCATTGATGGAAGCAACGTAACGACATTGGTAAACACTAATCTTAGCAGACCTGTCACTTTAGCCCTAGATGCAGGACGTGAGTAATACTATGGTTAGTTATGTTGAAAAGCTACAGGGTAACCTAGATGTTCCATCATGTCCTTTTTAAACACTGTATATGTACCTTTGATGATTTATATTGTATGTATATATGTGTGTATATGAGTGTGTGTGTGTGTGTGTGTGTGCGTGTGTATGTGTGTGTGCATATATGTATGTGTGTACGTATACGTGTGTGTGTGTTCGCGTGTATGTATGTGTGTATGTGTATATATATATATGTATGTATGTGTATGTATGTATATATATATATATATATGTATATATATATATATATATATATATATGTTGTCCACTTTATTTATCATTTGATGTATTTGATTAATTAATTGAATAAATGTTAATTGAATTGAATTGAATTGAATACTTAAGTTCAACGTAATATATACAATTGCCGTATTCGACTGGACGTGTCGTTCTTCGTACCACGCCCACCTGCGCAGTTGTAAAATCCAAGGCAATCCTACTTAACGAAGACGACCAGTCCAATAAAACTGGTACCGGTAAATAATCGACAAAACAAGATGGCTGCATAGTTACGGGTGTCTATAAAACGAAGACCTAAGACCGAAGACCCAAAGACGAAGACCCCTCTTTTTTCTCTTTCATTTTGATGATAATACGCCAGGCTGTCACAAAATAAAAATTACGAAATTTGATTTCAAAATGATGATTTTGAAATGCTTTCAATAAGATAATTGAGAAATAACTGCAGGTCTTCGTTTTTCGGGTCTTCGGTCTTCATTTTGTAGACACCCATATAGGGTGTCACCCATATGGGTGTCTATAAAACGAAGACCCTTGAAAATTTCACAAACAGATGCCCAAAAAGTCTTTGTTTTTGGGTCTTCGGTCTTCGTTTTATAGACACCCGCATAGTTACCGCGATAACGCTGCGTAAGCAAGGCTGCTTCGGATTATGGCAATTTGGGTTTTTCGTAAAAACATATTTTCATCCAGTTTTTTAATTCTGTTAGCCTACAATTATTTTTTTTACTTCAATGTGGGTAAATATCATAATTTTTATTTTCTGAAATTTAATCTAAATTATATTAACGTAAATGTTGTTGCTAAACTGACAAATCGGCCATTTTTTTTAGTCACCTGCATAACTAGCTTAACGCATTCTGGTTACGTTAATTTTCGTTGTCAACTAAGTCTATTTTACAAACCAGTCGATGCTCAATGAAAGTAATACTCAACGAAAATTGGTACTCAACGAAATGAACCAGTACTGAAGCTCATTGTTTAATATTAGCACAAACCCTTATAGCAATAGCAACATATTTATACAAATATAGCCACATGGTTTGAGAGAAGCTGCAATAATATCAGAAATAACTAAAAATTATATAAATGAGAAAAAAATAATGTTTCATTAAATATTTATGTAATACTTCTCATTCAATAAAAAATGTTCCAATTTTTAACTCATATGCCGGGCCTGTGAGTTATTATGATGGTGCGGCAAAAAACACGTCAACAGCTGCAAAATGCTCTCATTCGTTCGTTTTTAGCGTGATACAGTTTCCGATACAGTTAGAACTTTTGGAACGTGCTGTTTGTGGGGATTGATGAAATGTGGGGTTTCGTTGATTTTTTATGATCAGCAGATGTCATATTTGAAATTCACAAAAACGCTACTTTCTCTCACAGTTTTAATTCGATGTAGGCCTATGTAGGCCTATCCCAGGTTGTGAATTATAGTGAATGCTTGAATGCTGTAATACTGGCCAGTTTGTTCAGGGATTTTCATAAAATTATTGCGGGAAACGTCGTTTCAGGCTATTTTTATGGTAAAAATTTCTATTTTGTATAACTTCTAAGATAATTAAAAAGTGTCATACAAATTTTATGGGTAATTGTCCTTTTATCCGTTACACTCATTTATTCATTTATTTGGTGGTTTTAAAACAATTTTTTAAAACTTTAATAACTGACGTCCAATGAAATCCATTCTAAGCTGGTGAAGAATTATTACAAACAGCGGCTGGATTGTAGACTACATGTATCAAGCTTAGCTTTAAATTGGCACATGGCATGATGTGGGGTCTTGTCTAGGCTAGGCCTAGGCTATGTTATGTTATTGTTGACACGGTGGTAGACCACAGAGGAATAAGTTTCTTATTCTTCCATGAGTAGACAAATATAACCGTCAAATAAGGCATCGATTTTCATCATAAAAGATACAAGGTGAGTCAAACTTTTTCTGACTATCCGTCAGTAGTACTGCGTGGCCTACCATGTACCACAGTCCCACTACTCTACTGCAGCTAGCTAGGCCCTATGATAGAGTAGTAGTAGTCAGTAGTAGTAGTAGGCCTATAGCTAAGTCTAGGCCCCAGTTTCATTTTAACACAATATTTCCAGGGTGAGTCTACACTATAAGATAGTATGCCAGCGATGTTCTAACGAAAGTATGAGTAGGCTAAATACAGAATATCTAGGCCACTTTTTAACTGTGTTTACTAGGTTAATCAAAAAAAAAAAAAAGAAAAAGAAAATCTTTTTTTTTTTCACTCATAGAAGATCTGCGGCGAGGGTGATAACTAATCATTTTTTTAATGGGCCTTCTACTTTTATATTCCTGAATTTAGCTAAATAAAACTTGTCGGCTAGTGTATACCGTAGTATAACCTAGGCCTACTGTACATATCCAGACATTTGGACTCTGTCAATTATTGAAGTAGAGGCCTAGGCTTTTCTACTTCTATTTACACCATGGCAGTATAAAAATACCCCATAGTTACACACACTAGCCTATATGATTCATCAGTACTATTACTGCACTATTGCTGCTACCATGGGCTGGAATATGTGCGCGACCGGCGGTCGGATACATTGACCATTACTGCGGATACATTTTTTTTTTACACATCACAATTTAATGCATACTGGTAATTAAATTTTATATTTTGCTTGCTCCAAACCACTGTGTAAAGATAACATTTGGTGCTGGAGGCAATTGATCAAGATAATTTTCAAGGTCAGAGGCACAAAATGTTTTTTCCAGGCCTGGCTGCTACTACTACTATTTTTAGTCCTGTATTGAATCTGTCTCTTATACACATCTAGATGTGTATAAGAGACAGATCCCAGGTTGTGAATTATAGTGAATGCTTGAATGCTGTAATACTGGCCAGTTTGTTCAGGGATTTTCATAAAATTATTGCGGGAAACGTCGTTTCAGGCTATTTTTATGGTAAAAATTTCTATTTTGTATAACTTCTAAGATAATTAAAAAGTGTCATACAAATTTTATGGGTAATTGTCCTTTCTATCCGTTACACTCATTTATTCATTTATTTGGTGGTTTTAAAACAATTTTTTAAAACTTTAATTACTGACGTCCAATGAAATCCATTCTAAGCTGGTGAAGAATTATTACAAACAGCGGCTGGATTGTAGACTACATGTATCAAGCTTAGCTTTAAATTGGCACATGGCATGATGTGGGGTCTTGTCTAGGCTAGGCCTAGGCTATGTTATGTTATTGTTGACACGGTGGTAGACCACAGAGGAATAAGTTTCTTATTCTTCCATGAGTAGACAAATATAACCGTCAAATAAGGCATCGATTTTCATCATAAAAGATACAAGGTGAGTCAAACTTTTTCTGACTATCCGTCAGTAGTACTGCGTGGCCTACCATGTACCACAGTCCCACTACTCTACTGCAGCTAGCTAGGCCCTATGATAGAGTAGTAGTAGTCAGTAGTAGTAGTAGGCCTATAGCTAAGTCTAGGCCCCAGTTTCATTTTAACACAATATTTCCAGGGTGAGTCTACACTATAAGATAGTATGCCAGCGATGTTCTAACGAAAGTATGAGTAGGCTAAATACAGAATATCTAGGCCACTTTTTAACTGTGTTTACTAGGTTAATCAAAAAAAAAAAAAAGAAAAAGAAAATCTTTTTTTTTTTCACTCATAGAAGATCTGCGGCGAGGGTGATAACTAATCATTTTTTTAATGGGCCTTCTACTTTTATATTCCTGAATTTAGCTAAATAAAACTTGTCGGCTAGTGTATACCGTAGTATAACCTAGGCCTACTGTACATATCCAGACATTTGGACTCTGTCAATTATTGAAGTAGAGGCCTAGGCTTTTCTACTTCTATTTACACCATGGCAGTATAAAAATACCCCATAGTTACACACACTAGCCTATATGATTCATCAGTACTATTACTGCACTATTGCTGCTACCATGGGCTGGAATATGTGCGCGACCGGCGGTCGGATACATTGACCATTACTGCGGATACATTTTTTTTTTACACATCACAATTTAATGCATACTGGTAATTAAATTTTATATTTTGCTTGCTCCAAACCACTGTGTAAAGATAACATTTGGTGCTGGAGGCAATTGATCAAGATAATTTTCAAGGTCAGAGGCACAAAATGTTTTTTCCAGGCCTGGCTGCTACTACTACTATTTTTAGTCCTGTATTGAATCTGTCTCTTATACACATCTAGATGTGTATAAGAGACAGATCCCAGGTTGTGAATTATAGTGAATGCTTGAATGCTGTAATACTGGCCAGTTTGTTCAGGGATTTTCATAAAATTATTGCGGGAAACGTCGTTTCAGGCTATTTTTATGGTAAAAATTTCTATTTTGTATAACTTCTAAGATAATTAAAAAGTGTCATACAAATTTTATGGGTAATTGTCCTTTTATCCGTTACACTCATTTATTCATTTATTTGTATGTATATATATATATATATATATATATATAAATATATATATATATATATAAAATGTAGGTCTACTTGATATGCATTTATTATTAGTTTTTACTGGTAAACACTCGACAAAACAAAATGGCTGCATAGTTACGGGTGTCTATAAAACGAAGACCTAAGACCGAAGACCCAAAGACGAAGACCCCTCTTTTTTCTCTTTCATTTTGATGATAATACGCCAGGTTTGATGATATACATATACATACATATAAATACATATATATATATATACATATATATATATACATATATACACATATACATGTGTATAAGAGACAGATAAATACATATACACAAAAATATATAAATATATAAAAAAATACACAAATAAATATACAAACAAATATATAAATAAATATATAAATAATTACAGTATATATAAAATAATAATACAGTATATATATATAAATAAATAAATATTCATTTGAAGCCCGAGTACAATAAATGTAACGTCAACTACTTTAAAAAATGTCGAAGAGATCCTTATTATTGTAATTGTAAAATTAATAGTTTATCTTAATGATGATGTAAGTGTATTTTCAATCATTTGATGTTTTTTATGTGTCTTGGTTTCCATCTTGTAAATTTCAAAACTTAAATTATATTTTCAATAAATATATATTGAATTGAATTTGCCATCACTATATTTTACTAATTTCTGATGT
>NW_022717063.1:104659-112005 GCF_011630105.1 Anneissia japonica
TGATATAATAAAGGCAAATATTTAGAACATTATTAATACAACACCTTCATGACAGTCCAGCCCTCCAAATCTTGTTTTAATAAATAACTGAATTCACTTCAGTGATACATTTTGATCTTCATTCATTATTATTATTATTATCATTTACTTTTTATTATTATTTATTTATTTATTATTATTATTATTATTATTATTATTATTATTATTAGTAGTAGTAGTAGTAGTAGTAGTATCTTCTTCATCTTCTACAAGGACATGTTTTTGCCTAACCAGTCTCATTACGTTTTGAGTGAAATAAAATTAAGAATTATGAATTACACCAATGTCATCTATCGATAAAAACATCGATTCGATTAATTAACAGCAGCTTTTCGCACTGTGACAGTGCCGATAGATAACAGCAACTTTTTGGCACTGCGGCAGTGCCGATAGAAAACGGCAGCTTTTTGGCACTGCGGCAGTGCCGATAGAAAACGGCAGCTTTATGGCACTGCGTCAGTGCCGATAGAAAACAGCAGCTTTTTTTGGCACTGCGGCAGTGCCAAATCGGCACTGCGGCAGTGCCGATAGCCACTACCTACCGCGATAACGCTGCGTAATCAAGGCTGCTTCGGATTATGGCAGTTTGGGTTTTTCGTAAAAACATATTTTCATCCAGTTTTTTAATTCTGTTAGCCTACAATTATTTTTTTTACTTCAATGTGGGTAAATAACATAATTTTTATTTTCTGAAATTTAATCTAAATTATATTAACGTAAATGTTGTTGCTAAACTGACAAATCGGCCATATTTTTTTTTGGTCACCTGCATAACTAGCTTAACGCATTCTGTTTACGTTAATTTTCGTTGTCAACGAAGTCTATTTTACAAACCAGTCGATGCTCAATGAAAGTAATACTCAACGAAAATTGGTACTCAACGAAATGAACCAGTATTGAAGCCCATTGTTTAATATTAGCACAAACCCTTATAGCAATAGCAACATTTATACAAATATAGCCACATGGTTTGGGAGAAGCTGCAATATTATCAGAAATAACTAAAAATTATATAAATGAGAAAAAAATAATGTTTCATTAAATATATATGTAATACTTCTCATTCAATAAAAAATGTTCCAATTTTTAACTCATGTCGGGCCTGTGAGTTATTGTGATGGTGCGGCAAAAAACACGTCAACAGCTGCAAAATGCTCTCATTCGTTCGTTTTTAGCGTGATACAGTTTCCGATACAGTTGGAACTTTTGGAACGTGCTGTTTGTGGGGGATTGATGAAATGTGGGGTTTCGTTGATTTTTTAATCAGCAGAGGTCATTTTTTAAATTCACAAAAACGCTACTTTCTCTCACAGTTTTAATTCGATGTAGGCCTATGTAGGCCTATCCCAGGTTGTGAATAGTGAATGCTTGAATGCTGTAAGTTGTTCAGGGATAAGAAAGTATAATACATACTCCAAGTATTGAAATACACGCCATCGTGTTGGGATTCAATATTTCGACATTAATTATGTCATCATCAGGAATGAAAAAATTATCCATATTAGCAAGCTTATATGCACTAGTACCAAAAGTGTGTAACCAATCAAAACATTACCTCTAGTAGGTGACATAGCAATGATTTAAACAAAAGATCAAAGCACTCTTACTCTAATGATCAGGGATTTTCATAAAATTATTGCGGGAAACGTCGTTTCAGGCTATTTTTATGGTAAAAATGTCTATTTTGTATAACTTCTAAGATAATTAAAAAGTTTCATACAAATTTTATGGGTAATTGTCCTTTCTATCCGTTACACTCATTTATTCATTTATTTGGTGGTTTTAAAACAATTTTTTAAAACTTTAATTACTGACGTCCAATGAAATCCATTCTAAGCTGGTGAAGAATTATTACAAACAGCGGCTGGATTGTAGACTACATGTATCAAGCTTAGCTTTAAAATTGGCACATGGCATGATGTGGGGTCTTGTCTAGGCTAGGCCTAGGCCTATGTTATGTTGTCGTTGACACGACAGGTCTCTCCTGTTTGGTCACGCGCGGATGGTGGTAGACCACAGAGGAATAAGTTTCTTATTCTTCCATGAGTAGACAAATATAACCGTCAAATAAGGCATCGATTTTCATCATAAAAGATACAAGGTGAGTCAAACTTTTTCTGACTATCCGTCAGTAGTATTGCGTGGCCTACCATGTACCACAGTCCCACTACTCTACTGCAGCTAGCTGGCCCTATGATAGAGTAGTAGTAGTCAGTAGTAGCAGTAGGCCTATAGCTAGGTCTAGGCCCCAGTTTAATTTTAACACAATATTTCCAGGGTGAGTCTACACTATAAGATAGTATGCCAGCGATGTTCTAACGAAAGTATGAGTAGGCTAAATCTATATCTAGGCCCACTTTTTAACTGTTTACTAGGTTAATCAAAAAAAAAAAAAAGAAAAAGAAAATCATTTTTTTTTCACTCATAGAAGATATGCGGCGAGGGTGATAACTAATCATATTTTTATTGGGCCTTCTACTTTTATAGTCCTGAATTCAGCTAAATAAAACTTGTCTGCTAGTGTATACCGTAGTATAACCTACAGTAGGCCTACTGTAGATATCCAGACATTTGGACTCTGTCAATTAATGAAGTAGAGGCCTAGGCTTTTCTACTTCTAGTTACACCATGGCAGTATAAAAATACCCCATAGTTACACACACTAGCCTATGATTCATCAGTACTATTACTGCACTATTGCTGCTACCATGAGCTGGAAAATGTGCGCGACCGGCAGTCGGATACATTGACCATTACTGCGGAGGAATTTTTTTTTACACATCACAATTTAATGCGTACTGGTAATTAAATTTTATATTTTGCTTGTCCAAACCACTGTGTAAAGATAACATTTGGTGCTGGAGACAATTTATCAAGATAATTTTCAAGGTCAGAGGCACAAAATATTTTTTCCAGGCCTGGCTGCTACTACTACTATTTTTAGTCCTGTATTGAATGCTATACAAAATATGCAGTGATAATCATTACAAAGCTGTCCAGCTGTATGTCTTCATTTTGTATTATACAATATTATTTGAATATTAAATACTGTATTAACAATCTGTTTACTTTTTTCAGCTGGGTAAAGGAAAAGGAAGCTGCATGCCATTACCTCCTATCAGAAATGATGAGATATCGATGTCATGCTAATATCTGCAATTCAACACCCTTGTCTCCATCAGTTTTTAATTCATTGCCGTCATTTTTTTGTGCTATTTTGTAGTTCAGTATTAAACTTACACAGTATTCAGTATCACAGAAAATATACCTTGTTTAAAATGTAATGTGCTTTTTATTTTATTATTGTTACTATATTTTATATATTATTTAAAGAAAAAGTTTTTTAGCTACACTTTTCTAAAAAAAATATTAAAGATGTTGAAGAAAATACAAAATAACATTACACAATGTGCAAAATGCTGTTTTTGCTTCATTTATTGAAACCGTGTATTAGTCGCCACTTGCTTATCCAAATAAAAAAATAGCAAATAGCAGATTACAGTAATCGTAGTTAACCACGTAGTATCATCTTACATACATTACAACATTTCATAGGGAATGATTTCACTTTTAATTGCCCTGCAACCGACCTAAACTTTGGCAACCTAAAGCCTGTGAGTTTAGGGCTATTAGCCCTCTAGTTTATGTTAATGATGCATTGGAGAATCCTCACTAGTGTTTTACTTTTGGTTATCCATTATTAGAGGGCATTTTATATTGTTTTTTCTCCTAACATTTTGTAATAAATAAATAATAAAATCAGAAGACTGCAGCCTGCAAATCCAAACTATGCACAGTGTAGGATAATTCAAATCCTAAAACTGCAGCCCACATATTAAAATATGCATATCGAAATATATTGGTATTAGAATAATTTTTTTTAAATGCAGTTTGTATTTTGTCATAATTGTGTCCTATAATTCATTCTTATAACCTAATTATCCCGGTAATTTTTTTTCATATAGTTAATCGGTTGTACTGGGGCGATGTTGGTAATGAAAATGTAGCATTTTTAGATATGTCCACTGGATACCGTCAAGAACTTATTCTGATTGTTCAAGCAGTGACTTTGCAGATTTACAATACATACCTCTATTGGACTGATTTAGATAAAGATCAAATATATCGTGCTGACAAAACAACGGGAGAGGATATAGTAGCTTTCAGTGAGGATGATGATATAATACCATATTCTTTGTATATCTCTAGATTTAATAGAGAAGGCAAGTACTGCGTAAATTATATGTTTTTTGTAAAAACATTGAAATAATACATTTACTTGCTTGTCTATAATGATAGAATATGTTGTAAACCAAAACATTGTGTCTACTTTTGTACACACACATTGGCAGTTAATAATTTATTTTTTTTATCTTTTATTGATTATAATATATTGCTATAAATTCAAAGAAGTGGCACTCTTCGTGTGTGGTTTCTTCTATCTATTGCTAATCAGATTGAATTATTTTAACTTAAAACATGATGTTGAATGGTCTGATTTTCTTTCTTAAAGTACAACATACAGTATCATATTTATATACCCTTATATAGGGTTATTCAATAACTTGAATCAAAATTGTTCCTTTTAAGAGTTGGTATAATCTGTATTTAATTTGTTTTTTGACCAACAGAGATAACAGGTGACTTCATAATTGTGAGCAGTGTCACTACACCTGGAATCTTTTTCTCATACATTGACCATGACAACTTAGAAGATGTTGCGTTTCAGCAACTCGGTGTTTTTCCCTCTCCTGAATTCCCAACATCTGTAGATTACACCCCACGCACCTTTGACATCTTCTGGGCAGATCAGTACAATGGTACCATATGGAGGTACTCTTTGACTGAAGAATATACAGAAGCTGTAGTGTTAAACTTAGCAAGTAAGAAGGTGTTTTACAATGGTACTAGCCACTTTAGACGGTTTTTCATAAGTTTCAATCTTCAAAGTTTGTAAGTGATGTTTGTTTTAAAAGAACAGAGAAGTATTTTGTTACTTTCTTTCTTTGCATACTTCCGTCTTAAAACAAAAGCGGCAAAATTTCTAATGCTTTAATATACATCTAACCCAAGATCTGTGATTTTCTGTTGATCATTCTTGACCTTTCATCCAGCGCTTTGTAACCTACCCAGAAAAAGGCACTTTATAAATATCATCATTATTATTTTATTATTAACATTATGCTAGACATACAGCCCACACTTTTTTATCCTAATCTTTTGCTTCCCATCAGCCACCCAGAGTGCTGACCGGGTATAAGCTAGAAGTGGCTTAGCTGAGCTAAAAAATAGCTTTAAAATATATTGTAGATTCATACACATACATATAAAGTTATATATTTACATTTACGCAAGTTATTGCCATGTTTGCTTTGCCTTTCGTTTTTAGATGTGTCACTTGCTGTTGACCGTCCCGATAGAAAATTGTTCTGGACCGATGCTTCGAGGAATGTTATTGAGAGAATGAAGTTTAATGGAAATGGCAGACAAGTTCTTATAAACGGCGTAGATGATCCTCTATCAATCACACTTGATGTTCCTCAAGGGTTGTCTCACATTTGATTCTACATAATCATTCAAAGCAAGCAACCAAACAAACCACATATTCCGGAAAAGGCATTCAATTACCAAAAATGTCATTTATCTCGTATATTGTGTTGTAATATTTGTGGTAAATAATATGTTGGAGAAACCAAACAAAAAAAAACACTTTTTGTATGAGAATGATACAACACAGATCATCTATCAAAACATCTAAGCTTGATCAACCATTAGCCAAATATTTCAGTTCAGGTGGTTACTCAATCGCCAATTCCAGAGTTATTGCAATAGATCATAATGCCAATTGGAGGTGCAAAAATCGTAAGGATAAGGAAAATCACTAGGAACTTTTACTCAAACCACCACATGCCATATTTTGCATTCAAAATTAGGAACGTTCTCACAGTATACTAAATCAATCCAATGACATCCAAAATTTAATCCATAAATCATTTGGCTTATTCATAGAGGCGTGCCTCTACAGTTTAGCTTTGGCTTTCTTGTACACATTTTGCTCATGTTGTTTATTTACCCTTACTGCCCTGTCTCACATGGCACATTGTTTCTAATCATGCTTGCATACTACCTGGCTTTTTCTACCCTCACTCACTCGCTACTGACGAAGTGACTAGTACATATATACATATATATATATGTAAAAAATTAAAACGGAACAGTAGAGATAATCCGATCAGAAAGACAAAATAAACTAAGCATCCGCTGGAAGGAATCCCAATATCTGCAGACGGATCCGTTTCAGCCTTCCAGGCCTCATCAGTGCAGCTAGGGTATAGACCCAAACGAAACGTACGACCAGCTTAGGTAGGGCCCAAACTAGTCTCACGACCACTAATGATTACAGAGCCAAACCAAGGCAATATATATACACAGCCCAGGTATGAATGCAAATAGTGGAATACAAGCTATGTGGCTCGGTTCCAGTAGATACAGAGAATATTTTGTCATTCGTAACGCGTCCTACGAAATTCTTACGAGACAGCATTAGTCCGTTAATTTGTGAACAAGATCGGAGATCCAAAGATGCAATCTCTACCATGCATCAGTGGCGGCCCGCTGGATCTCAATAGAGATTCTTTAATAATATATAAATTTTAAAAGGCAAATGGGAAAAACCCATAAAACAGCAAACGGCCACATAATGCAAAACTATTTAAAATTAAAACGGAACAGTAGAGAAAATCCGATCAGAATGACAAAATAAACTAAGCATCCGCTGGAAGGAATCCCAATATCTGCTGACGGATCCGTTTCGGCCTTCCAGGCCTCATCAGTGCAGCTAGGGTATAGACCCAAACGAAACGTTCGACCAGCTTAGGCAGGGCCCAAGCTAGTCCCACGACCACTAATGATTACAGAGCCAAACCAAGGCAATATATATACACAGCCCAGGTGTCAATGCAAATAGTGGAATACGAGCTATGTGGCTTGGTTCCAGTAGATACAGAGAATATTTGGTCATTCTTAACCCGTCCTACGAAATTCTTACGAGACAGCACTAGTCCGTGAATTTGTGAACAAGATCGGAGATCTAAAGATGCAATCTCTACTGTGCATCAGTGGCGGCCCACTGGATTCTTTAATAATATATAAATTTTATAAGGCAAATGGGAAAAACCCATAAAACAGCAAACGGCCACATAATGCAAAACTATTTAAAATTAAAACGGAACAGCAGAGAAAATCCGATCAGAATGACAAAATAAACTAAGCATCCACTGGAAGGAATCCCAATATCTGCAAACGGA
>NW_022717063.1:112038-113527 GCF_011630105.1 Anneissia japonica
ATGTATGTACAGTATGTATATTACGGCTCATATCGTACTTGTATATGTCAACTCTTATAAAAGTGTATACAATATCTAGAGTCGTTCTTTCGGTCAATAGGCTTTTTTACAATGACCGTATTCGGTACGCCTGAATTCATGTCAATTCAGCACTGCAACTCTATCTTGAAAGATGAATCCTGTTTAGTTGCCTGTGTGCTGATTGTTTTTGGCTCTTGATGGTGTTTAGCCAAAATACAAATTAGTTTCTTTTAATATTGTATTTGGTATGTTTGCGATAAGTTCATAACATAAATATGTTTTATTATTAATTTATAAATGTAGCCACTTTTATTGGTCAGCTGGAGGCATTGTTCCAATAATAGAGCGAGCTGATATGAAGAATGGAGGCAACAGAGTGATATTGGTAGACACTGACCTCATCAGGCCTGTCACATTAGCTGTAGATTCAAATTGTGAGTAGAAATATTTGAATAATGTTGTGATGATTTAAATTTTATTTATGAATACATTATTAGACACACATTCTTGTATACACATTCATACTTTTCTTTTGAAATTCGGCTGTTGGTCTGCACAACTGTACATGGATTAAAATCTAACTTAACGGATCTTTAAAATCTTAAAGCTTAAAGTTCCCATGCTTAAACTATGCAGCCTGCATATATCCCAAACTAGGTTTTCAAATCCTAAGGCCTCAAACCGCATGCCTAAACTACGCATCACGGGATAGAATTGTTCAGATCCTACAACTGCAGCCTGCAAACAAACTATCATCCCTATGTAGGAGAATTCTAATCATAAAGCTGCAGCCCACATACCTTAAACTATGCATATCGAATTATATTAGTATGGCGTAACAATAAACTTTCTAAAGTGCGGTTTGTGTTTTAACATAATTTAGTTTTATAATTCATTCTTGTGACCTAATTATCCTTGTACATCTTTTCATATAGTGAAACGATTGTACTGGGGTGATGCTGGTAATGAAAATATAGCATTTTTAGATTTGTCCACTGGTAACCGTCAAGAGGTTATTGTCGGTGTTCGTGTAGTGAGTGTGCAGATTTATGATATATATCTTTACTGGACTGATTTAAATCAAGATCAGATATTTCGTGCTGATAAAAACACTGGAGAAAATGTTGAAGCTTTTAGTGAGGATGATGATATCATACCATATTCGTTGTATATATCAAAATATGAAGATGAAGGCAAGTATCACAGTCTGTGAGAAGAACAACAGTTAACACATAACGAAAACATAACGAAAAAGTTCCTTAACAGTTGTGTGAAAAAATGTTTCTGGTGGGATTGGACGTCGCTGACATGGCGATGGCGAGCGTCATACCCCTAGACCATAAACATCTATTGGTATTGTCACAGATTCTATCTAGGCAGATACACTTCTAAGCACAACTAATATACGCCTGCACAGTGTGAGGCCAGAGAGAACTATACATAATAATTAATATAATACATAAATATT
>NW_022717063.1:115236-117758 GCF_011630105.1 Anneissia japonica
TGATTCACCTACAAGCATTGCTACCACTCAAACTAATAAAGCAAGTAGCGGTCTAACTACTGTCTCTTATACACATCTAGATGTGTATAAGAGACAGGCTACAAGTAGACCAACTGCAAACATGGGTACAACTCAGTCAGATACAACAAGTGTGGAATTAACAAATAGCTCAACTACAAGCATGGTTACAACTCAGTCTGACACCACAAGTGTGGATATTACAAGTGGTGGTCAAAGTACAAATATTGCTACATCTCAGCCTGACACAATAGGTATGCTTTCTAATCAGTCAGAAACAACAAGTTTGGAATTAGCTACAAGTAGACCAACTGCAAACATGGGTACAACTCAGTCAGATACAACAAGTGTGGAATTAACAAGTAGCTCAACTACAAGCATGGTTACAACTGAGTCTGACACCACAAGTGTGGATATTACAAATGGTGGTCAAAGTACAAATATTGCTACATCTCAGCCTGACACAATAGGTATGCTTACTAATCAGTCAGAAACAACAAGTTCTGAATTAGCTACAAGTAGACTAACTGCAAACATGGGTACAACTCAGTCAGATACAACAAGTGTGGAATTAACAAGTAACTCAACTACAAGCATGGTTACAACTGAGTCTGACACCACAAGTGTGGATATTACAAGTGGTGGTCAAGCTACAAACAGTGCTACAATTCAGCCTTATACCACAAGTGTGGATTTAGCAAGTGGTGCTTCACCTACAAGCATTGTTACAACAATGTCTGATAAAACAAGTAGCGGTATAACTACAGAAATGGCTACAACTCAATCTGATACAACAAGTGTGGAATTGAAAAGTAGCTCAACTACAAACATGGTTACAACTCAGTCTGACACCACAAGTGTGGATATTACAAGTGGTGGTCAAACTACAAACAGTGCTACAATTCAGTCTTACACCACAAGTGTGGATTTAACAAGTGGTGCTTCACCTACAAGCATTGCTACCACTCAAACTAATAAAACAAGTAGCGGTATAACTACAGAAGTGGCTACAACTGAGTCTGATACAACAAGTGTGGAATTAACAAGTAGCTCAACTACAAGCATGGTTACAACTCAGTCTGACACCACAAGTGTGGATATTACAAGTGGTGGTCAAACTACAAACAGTGCTACAATTCAGTCTTACACCACAAGTGTGGATTTAACAAGTAGTGCTTCACCTACAAGCATTGCTACCACTCAAACTGATAAAACAAGTAGCGGCCTAACTACAGAAATGGCTACAACTCAGCCTGATACAACAAGTGTGGAATTAACAAGTAGCTCAACTACAAGCATGGTTACAACTGAGTCTGACACCACAAGTGTGGATATTACAAGTGGTGGTCAAAGTACAAATATTGCTACATCTCAGCCTGACACAATAGGTATGCTTACTAATCAGTCAGAAACAACAAGTTTGGAATTAGCTACAAGTAGACCAACTGCAAACATGGGTACAACTCAGTCAGATACAACAAGTGTGGAATTAACAAGTAGCTCAACTACAAGCATGGTTACAACTCAGTCTGACACAACAAGTGTGGATATTACAAGTGGTGGTCAAAGTACAAATATTGCTACATCTCAGCCTGACACAATAGGTATGCTTACTAATCAGTCAGAAACAACAAGTTTGGAATTAGCTACAAGTAGACCAACTGCAAACATGGGTACAACTCAGTCAGATACAACAAGTGTGGAATTAACAAGTAGCTCAACTACAAACATGGTTACAACTGAGTCTGACACCACAAGTGTGGATATTACAAGTGGTGGTCAAACTACAAACAGTGCTACAATTCAGTCTTACACCACAAGTGTGGGTTTAACAAGTGGTGATTCACCTACAAGCATTGTTACAACAAGGTCTCATAAAACAAGTAGCGGTACAACTACAGAAATGGCTACAACCGAGTCTGATACAACAAGTGTGGAATTAACAAGTAGCTCAACTACAAACATGGTTACAACTCAGTCTGACACCACAAGTGTGGATATTACAAGTGGTGGTCAAAGTACAAATATTGCTACATCTCAGCCTGACACAATAGGTATGCTTACTAATCAGTCAGAAACAACAAGTTTGGAATTAGCTACAAGTAGACCAACTGCAAACATGGGGTCAGATACAACAAGTGTGGAATTAACAAGTAGCTCAGCTACAAATATGGTTACAACTCAGTCTGACACCACAAGTGTGGATATTACAAGTGGTGGTCAAGCTACAAACAGTGCTACAATTGAATCTTACACCACAAGTGTGGATTTAACAAGTGGTGATTCACCTACAAGCATTGTTACAAGAAGGTCTCATAAAACAAGTAGCGGTATAACTACAGAAATGGCTACAGCCAAGTCTGATACAACAATTGTGGAATTGAAAAGTAGCTCAACTACAAACATGGTTACAACTCAGTCTGACACCACAAGTGTGGATATTACAAGTGGTGGTCAAACTACAAACAGTGCTACAATTCAGTCTTACACCACAAGTGTGGTCT
>NW_022717063.1:117995-140068 GCF_011630105.1 Anneissia japonica
CTATTCAGTCTTACACCACAAGTGTGGATTTAACAAGTGATGATTCACCTACAAGCATTGCTACCACTCAAACTGATAAAACAAGTAGCGGCCTAACTACAGAAATGGCTACAACCTGTCTCTTATACACATCTAGATGTGTATAAGAGACAGGTCTGACACCACAAGTGTGGATATTACAAATGGTGGTCAAAGTCTGTCTCTTATACACATCTATTCAGTCTTACACCACAAGTGTGGATTTAACAAGTGGTGCTTCACCTACAAGCATTGTTACAACAAGGTCTCATAAAACAAGTAGCGGTATAACTACAGAAATGGCTACAGCCGAGTCTGATACAACAATTGTGGAATTGAAAAGTAGCTCAACTACAAACATGGTTACAACTCAGTCTGACACCACAAGTGTGGATATTACAAGTGGTGATCAAACTACAAACAGTGCTACAATTCAGTCTTACACCACAAGTGTGGATTTAACAAGTAGTGCTTCACCTACAAGCATTGCTACCACTCAAACTGATAAAACAAGTAGCGGCCTAACTACAGAAATAGCTACAACTCAGTCTGATACAACAAGTGTGGAATTAACAAGTAGCTCAACTACAAGCATGGTTACAACTCAGTCTGACACCACAAGTGTGGATATTACAAGTGGTGGTCATAGTACAAATATTGCTACATCTCAGCCTGACACAATAGGTATGCTTACTAATCAGTCAGAAACAACAAGTTTGGAATTAGCTACAACTAGACCAACTGCAAACATGGGTACAACTCAGTCAGATACAAGAAGTGTGGAATTAACAAGTAGCTCAACTACAAGCATGGTTACAACTCAGTCTGACACCACAAGTGTGGATATTACAAGTGGTGGTCAAAGTACAAATATTGCTACATTTCAGCCTGACACAATAGGTATGCTTACTAATCAGTCAGAAACAACAAGTTTGGAATTAGCTACAAGTAGACCAACTGCAAACATGGGTACAACTCAGTCAGATACAACAAGTGTAGAATTAACAAGTAGCTCAACTACAAGCATGGTTACAACCGAGTCTGACACCACAAGTGTGGATATTACAAGTGGTGGTCAAGCTACAAACAGTGCTACAATTCAGCCTTATACCACAAGTGTGGATTTAACAAGTGGTGCTTCACCTACAAGCATTGTTACAACAAGGTCTGATAAAACAAGTAGCGGTATAACTACAGAAATGGCTACAACTCAGTCTGATACAACAAGTGTGGAATTAACAAGTAGCTCAGCTACAAATATGGTTACAACTCAGTTTGACACTACAAGTGTGGATATTACAAGTGGTGGTCAAGCTACAAACAGTGCTACAATTCAGTCTTACACCACAAGTGTGGATTTAACAAGTGGTGATTCACCCACAGGCACTGCTACTACTCGTTCTGATAAAACAAGTTTTGGTCCAACTACAAACACTGCAACAACTCCGTCTGACACCACAAGTATGGAGTTAATAACAAAGGATTCTGCTACAACAAGTGGTCAAACCACCGACTTTGCTAGAGCTTTGTCTAATACAGCAAGTGGTTCAACTACAAACATTGCTACAACTCAATTTGACACCACACATGTGGATATTACAAGTGGTGGTCAAACACCAAACACTGTTACAACACAGTCTGGCACCATTAGTGCTGATTCAACTTATATACTAAATACAAGTATTGCTACAACATTTTCTCACACCACAAGTGTGGATTTAACAAGTGATGATTCACCTACAAGCATTGCTACCACTCAAACTGATAAAGCAAGTAGCAGTCTAACTACAGAAATGGCTACAACTTTGTCAGATACAACAAGTGTGGAATTAACAAGTAGCTCAACTACAAGCATGGTTACAACTCAGTCTGACACCACAAGTGTGGATTTTAGAAGTAGTGGTCAAGCTACAAACAGTGCTACAATTCAGCCTTACACCACAAGTGTGGATTTAACAAGTGGTGATTTACCTACAAGCATTGCTACCACTCAAACTAATAAAGCAAGTAGCGGTCTAACTACAAACATGGCTACAACTCAGTCTGATACAACAAGTGTGGAATTAACAAGTAGCTCAACTACAACCACGGTTACAAATCAGTCTGCCACAAGTGTGGATTTTACAAGTGGTGGTCAAGCTACAAACAGTGCTACAATTCAGTCTTACACCACAAGTCTGGATTTAACAAGTGGTGATTCACCTACAAGCTTTGCTACCACTGAAACTGATAAAGCAAGTAGTGGTCTAACTACAGAAATGGCTACAACTCAGTCTGATAGAACAAGTGTGGAATTAACAAGTAGCTCAACTACAAGCACGGTTACAACTGAGTCTGACACCACAAGTGTGGATATTACAAGCAGTGGTCAACCAACAAATATTGCTACATCTGATCCTGACACAATAGGTATGCTTACTTATCAGTCAGATACAACAAGTTTGGAATTAGCAACAAGTAGATCAACTACAAACATGGCTACAACTCAGTCTGATACAACAAGTTTGGAATTAACAAGTAGCTCAACTACAAACATGGTTACAACTCAGTCTGACACCACAAGTGTAGATATTACAAGTGGTGGTCAGGCTACAAACACTGCTACAATTCAGCCTTACACCACAAGTGTGGATTTAACAAGTGGTGATTCACCTACAAGCATTGCTACCACTCAAACTGATAAAGCAAGTAGCAGTCTAACTACAGAAATGGCTACAACTCAGTCTGATACAACAAGTGTGGAATTAACAAGTAGCTCAACTACAAGCACGGTTACAACTCTGTCTGACACCACAAGTGTGGATATTACAAGCAGTGGTCAACCAACAAATATTGCTACATCTGAGCCTGACAAAATAGGTATGCTTACTTATCAGTCAGATACAACAAGTTTGGAATTAGCCACAAGTAGACCAACTACAAACATGGGTACAACTTTGTCAGATACAACAAGTGTGGAATTAACAAGTAGCTCAGCTACCAATATAGTTACAACTCAGTCTGACACCACAAGTGTGGATATCACAAGTGGTGGTCAAACTACAAATATACCTACATCTCAGTCTGAAACAACTAATATGCTTACTACTCAGTCAGACGCAAGTTTGGAATTAGCAACAAGTAGCTCAACTACAAACATACGTACTTCTCTGCTTGACACCACAAGTGTGTATATTGCAAGTGGTGATTCACCTACAGGCACTGCTAATACTTGGTCTGATAAAACAAGCTTTGGTCCAACTACAAACACTGCAACAACTCAGTCTGACTCCACAAGTATGGAGTTAATAACAAAGGATTCTGCTACAACAAGTGGTCAAACTACAAACATTGCTGCAACTCAATTTGACACCACACGTGTGGATATTACAAGTGGTGGTCAAACACCAAACACTGTTATAACACAGTCTGGCACCATTAGTGCTGATTCAACTTATATACTAAAAACAAGTATTGCTACAATTAATTCTCACACCACAAGTGTGGGTTTAACAAGTGGCTTTTCTACTGAAGGTATTGCTACAACTCTGTCTGAAACCGCAAATAAGGAAATTACAAGTGGTTATTCAACTCAGTTTGACACCACCACTGTGGATTTAACAACATATGATTCAACAACAAATATTGCTACAACATCATTTGAAACAACAAGTGTGAAGTTAACAAGCAGTGGTTCAACTACAAACGTTGCTACATCTCAGTATGATACAACAAGTGTGGATTTAACAACAGCTGGTCCAAATAGAAACACTTCTACAACTCAGTCTTACACCACAAGTGTGGATTTAACAAAGGGTGATTCAACTACAAGCATTTATACAACTATGTCTGACGCTACAAGTGTAAATTTTACAAATGGGGACCAAAGTACAATTATTGCTACAAACCAGGCTGACACAACAATTGTGGATTTATCAACAGGTATGTTAATAATGTTAATGGTTATAGTAGGACCTACTAAAGTATGCTCTTCCTTTCGGAAAGGTGGTGCTTGCTTCTGAAGAAATCATGTAGTAAACCAATTACAAACAAATTCTAAAAACAAAAAAATGCAATTTATGCAATGTCAGCAAAAAAATAAACATTGATACAGATATAACAATGCAGATTCTTTTTATATATAATTATTAATATAAATGTATGTAAAACAAATTCTCTTCTAATTTACTATCCTATTGTTCTATAATTCTACAATAATATTCTGTATTTTACAATTAATGGATTAGCTGTATTAATGAAATACCTTTCAAACACCTTTTCAGGTGTTTGAAATCTAATCTAAACAGAGCAACCCAGTATACGCATTTATACATAGAGAGAAAAAGTGAGCCGTTAAACGATTTGCTAGAAGAAGTGATTCATGAATATGAGTTTACAAAAAAATTATATTGGAAAACTTGAAATTCATTTTATTTTGTCTTTATTTTGGAATTCCATAGAAAGAAGAACATGCAAATAATGATTTAGAAAAGAGAAACCAAAAAAGCCTATAAATACACTATACACATATGTATAAGAAAATATAAGAAATAATATAACCAAGATATTTACACGTCTGTTTTCTCATCTAGATAACGAGGCGCCTGTGTTTGATTGCAACATCGATAACGTGACTGTACAAGTAGGCAGGTATAGTTCTACCTCCACAGTTAATTGGATCTTGGAAGATGCAACTGACAATGTGGGTGTAGTCAGCACGACGCAGTCTCATAACCAGTCATATGCCTTTAAAATTGGCAAGACAGTAGTTACTTATACAGCAACGGATGCTGTTGGCAATGAAGGAATATGCTCATTTGAGGTTATTGTACTTGGTACGATTTACATTTAATGCTTAAAAACGTCTGTCCCCCTTCCCTTATTACTAGGCTGGTGAATCCCTGCCTAGTAAATGAAAACACAAATGTTGATTATTATTATTATTATTATTAATATTATTATTAATATATATATAATTATGTGTCTATTTCGTGAATACTTACCTGGATAAACCGATAAATGCCTAAGTTTCCTTTGAAACCTATCTCTCAAACGTAAAAGAAAATTAATGGACTCGCCCTAGCTCGCCTATATACTCCCTGCGTGAATGAAGGATATCCTCGTTTACTTCTCGCTTTTGTCTTGTATAGACGTGTGAAAGCTTGCTATAGTTGTTAAACAAAAAAAAAAGTTGTAGTGTTTCCTGTTGCCATTATTATTATTATTAATATATATATAATTATGTATTCATATATATTGACAATCAGCATAATTTTATGACATGTTCTATTTTATTAGATTTAATACCACCCGAGATAGACTGTGAGTTAAATGTGACTGCATATACTGATCAAAATTCAGCAACTGCAAATGTTTCTTGGATGTTGCCGAGAACATCTGACAACAGTGGCATTGAACCGAAAATAGATTCAAACTTTGAGCCCTATACTTTATTTAGTATCGGTTCAACTGATGTGATGTATACGGCTACAGATGAATCAAACAACACAGCTACTTGTTCATATCCCATTATTGTTATTGGTAAGCTTATCCCAGTGGTCAGATATGACATGATATGATTTACTCTAGGTGTGAGAATGATTCTTATAACTATTCTTTTCTTTGTCTTTTGTCATAGATATGGAAGATCCTGTTCTTATATGTCCATCAAACATGCCATTTGTTGAAACTGATTCAAGAAGCGCAGCGGCTATTGTAACGTGGGTGACTCACGTCGAAGACAATTCAGGCCAATTTGAAGTAACTTCAACGCATACACCAGGCTATAACTTTCCAATTGGTGTTACAACTGTAGTATATATTGCACAAGATTATTATAAAAATACAGCTGAATGTTCATTTAACATCACAGTCAAAGGTGATACTGTAAATTTCTTATACAGTAATGTGTTTCTACATTTATTAACTAATATGTCATATTATTACCGATTCACCAGTTTATTGTACCATTAACTGTTTTGAAGTGTGTTGCTAATAAACATACGCTTACCAACTGTGATAATATACTTTTTAGTATAAGATCAACTATAATTTATGTGTATTATTTCAGATACGGAAAAACCACACCTTATTTGTCCTGCTAATGTTGTTAGTGATACTGATAAAAATGTAACTTGGAATAGTCCAGAACCAGATGATAACTCTGGGCTGGAGGTTACACTAATTGCATCTGCTTCACCTGACGATGACTGGGAAGTTGGTATACACTCTGTTACTTACACTGCAACTGATAAATATGGGAACGTTGAGACTTGTGTGTTTAATGTCTCTGTTATAGGTAAGTGTTAACAAATACATAAACTATCATTACATTGGCAAAAAGCTAATTAATTTTTGAAAAATCTGTATTTGTTTAAATTTTTATTGGTAGTGGGAACTGCTTTTTGGAGTGTATATTCGTAATCAAGAATTGCTAAGTAAAATAATAATACAGATTTAATATTCAATCATAGTCAGTTATTTTTTTCTTTGAACAGATGCCTGTTTTGTTAATGAATGTTTAAATGGTGGAATTTGTCAAGATTTTAATGGAGAATTTGGATGTATATGTCCATTATTTTATAGTGGAAATATATGTGAAGTTGTTCCAGGTAAGTTAGGCATTGATCATAACTAGAATGTTTACTTTAAGTTACTATTATAGCCGATATTGCAAAATTGATATTCAATATTTTTTAAAACAACCTATCCAAATAGTCAAACAAACTGACCAAACAGAACGTGTTATTCAGAAAAATAGGAATAGATATGCATCCTAAGATGTAGAGGAAATGTGATATCTGTGATTGGCAAATACCATAGCTACATAGCTTTTCCAATGGCTGTGAATACTGTACATTGAATAGTATATAAGAGAGAATTGCTGAATATCTGGAAGTTAAAATTTGTGAATCGGTAATTGAGCTTCCAAGTGTGTAATAAAGGAAAAAATGATTATTCAAGATGCAAATATCTGGACTATCATTTAACTTCACTTTTTCAGATCTTGCCACCTTTTCAGTCACACCAGTTTTAATTAAGGCCGACTTATATGATACTGTTGAACTCAGTTGCAATGTTGCCTATTCAAGTGACTGGCAGTGGTATAAAGATGATGTCCCACTTTTATATACAAAGAACGAATATTTAATAACAGTTACAATGACATTTGAAAACCAGGGTTATTACACTTGTGGTGGATTTGGAGCAGGACCTCACAGTGATACAACATTTAATTCAAACAAAGTTCCATTGGTTATAAATGGTAAGTTTTTTTTATATCAGTCACATGTTATAGTACACAAATATTGACTGCTCCATGTTCGGGGAATGGTGAAATCTATTGCCCTGAGGTGATGTGGAAATCGTAGCCTATAGGCTACGGTCTCCACATCACCGAGGGGCAATAGATTTCACTGTTCCCCGAATTTAGAGCAGTCAATATTTGTTTTATATACCTCATACATAGATTCTACGAGGCCTAAAAAAGTACTTACTTCCTAGCCTGTTGTATTAGAGGCATACTAGGCCTGCTACTACTACTCGACTAACTAGGCCGAATAAATAGATCAAATCTAGGCGATCAACGAGAGTGTGTCTAGCTCTTCTTTGCTTATTTCCTCAATTTCAACAACACCCATTGTCTTGCAATATATTTGTCGAATATTGATAAGACATTAAATTTGTCTTTTGGTGCTTTTGCTATCGGCTTCATCAAGAAGTAATGCTAGGCCTAGGCTAGTCCTCCTTCATCTTAAAATGAGCAGCCTCCATATTTGTTTATCGTCTACTCGCTGATCCGTGACACGGTCAGGATATAATCTTGTTGTAGAGGTTGCATTCCTCTTTACCGTCAGTAGCGCGTTGTAGTGGGCCTAAGGTTTGCGCATCGCGACAGGTCAAAAAAGTACTATTTTTGGGGGGAAATAGTACTTTTTGAGGGGAATAGTACTTTCTATTGCCCTGCTTCTTAACCAATCAGATGCCTAGAATCTATGTATGAGGTATATAATATACAATATACATCAATTAAATTTGGTTATATAATTCTTGTTTCCATTTCACATGATATCAATAATTTGGTTATAGTTACGTTGAATAGCTAAAAAAATAACTTTAGTGTGTAAGGACAATAATGGATATAAACAAGATCATTCGTGTTTTATTGAAAATACATGGAAATTGTTTTATTTGCATAACATATTTCATTAACTGAGTTATGACAATTATATCCATAGACTTTATATGAAGATTTTTTTTTATTCAGGTATTTTTGTTTTATTTGCATAACATTTTTCATTAACTGAGTTATGACAATTAAATCCATAGACTGTATTTGAAGATTTTTTTTTATTCAGGTATCTTAGTATTTCCGGTGTCTTTGACATTTAACCGTGAATTTTCTGAAAATCTTAATGATCCATCATCAACAGCTTTCAAAAATGAATCATCTGTTATCACTGACTTTGTAAGTATATTTAATTGTTTACAGCATAACACAATATTTTCTTAACTCTATTCTTAACAAGTAAATTTTAAATGAATGATTAATTCAATGACTCCATCATCTTGTCATAATATAATTAGCCTACTAACTAGGCTAGCTTAGCTATTCATGCCTGCTCTCTCAAAGAAGGAAGACCGATCAAGGGTGCAAAATATGATGGTATGTTCCTGAGGCGTTCCTACGAGGTAAATGTGATAAACCCATAGAGCTCATATGCGCGTCATAGATTGATAATTCTATAGCAGTGGTAAATATAATTTAGCACTATTAATATAAATGCAAGTTGTTTTGGCATTATATTTCAGGCCATAACATTTTCAATATATTTTATTTTCCAGCTTATCAAGAGTCTGTCACTGAAAGATGAGATAACAATACAAATACGTAGTTTCTCTTCTGGTAGCTTAATTGTTGAGGCGAATTTCTATGTGTTAAACACAAGCACTTCTTATGACGATTTTTCAGAGATTTTAACACAGGAATTAATAAGAATCGGAAATAGTTCTGCTGGATTTCTAAACCCAGATAGCGTTGTGTTAAAAAGCACAGGTACACTCAAGTTAATTAACCTTTTTAGATTTTGTTAATGGTACAATGATAATGAGTAAATTGACTGTGGCGTTGTCGCAGATTTGGACTTGATGTGCTGAATTAGCTCACCACAGCGTTTGGTGTAGTTTAACAGCGCCGCCGCATGTAGGCTTCAGCATGACCACAAAGTAGAGCTAAATAATGGAGTAAACAAGTTTACATTTTAGTTATATATTTTCCACCACCGGTCGTGTTTGAAATAATTTATATATTTCATTTCATTTATTTGTCTCAAACATTCAAATGTAAAGAAACAGCAAAGAACAACCACAATAGCATAAGAAAGAAACATGAGACAGGACACCCCAAAAGTAAACTTAATCACTGTCTAGTGGAGGCCCTTTGACAAAAGAAGAACAAATCCAAACAATATAGAATTCCAAATAGATAAAAGATTGAAAGATCTATAAAAAGAAAACGAGCATAATTTAAAAGGCATTTAAAATAATCTAATGATGCATTAAAATTTATCTTAAATGAAATGTTAAAATACAGCAGTAAAACACAACTTTGAGTTGTAGCATACTATGAAGCAAATTGAGGCAATAAATCACAAATATCTCAAACATGACCTGTGTTCTTCCTTAGTGTAAGTACATAGAAAATAGCAAAGTTGGTTCGAACTTTTATAACCTGAATCACTTTTTTTTCGCAAGTATTTGGAAATGTACTGAGTATTTGGTACGACAACATGTCAGGTAAGTTAAACATCACTACTACTCCTATGATATATTCCTGACGCAAACTCACATCGAAATAGCATTTGCAGTACCCGCTGCTACTTTGTGATCGATCCTACACAAGTCACCAAGCGCAAACTCAGTAGTCTAGTGGTTATGACGCCGGGATAGTTATCTGGAGGTCGTGGGTTCGTTTCCCACCTGAATCACTTGTGAATTTTGTTCGCAAGTATTTGGGAAAGTACTGCTACTCCTATGACATTTTCCTGACGCAAACTCACATCGAAATAATGTTAATCTTATTCTTTAGTTGCCGAAAAAAACATATAAAGTACATATAGGCCTACGTTAGTGGAGGGACACAAAAGTGAATTTAATCAATATATGTGATCCTCACTCATCCAATTTAACAATAAAAAATTAGTAAAATAATAAAGTATTGAAGTAAAATAATGAAGTACTGAATAATAAAGTAAATAAGTACTGAATGAAAGTTACACACAATAAATAAACTGTTATAAATATCTAAATATGATAATAAAAATCAAATAAACATAATTAGTATATTTGTTCTGTAAAACTATTTTTTTTATCAATTAATTGGTGTATTATAGTTTTTATTACATTACTGTATACAGCTAGTACAAGTACTAGTTGTATACAACTAGTACTTGTACTCAGAGGGCCCAGCCCAAACCTCATAGTTAATTAACTAGAGCCAATTGATTCCAGCAATAGACCAAATGCAATTACAGTATAACTGAATTTTCTTTCTTTGAAATCTCTTACCTTTTTTCTTTTTTTCTTTTTTTTTTGTCATTGCCTCAAATGTCAAAAAGTAACTCCAACCCATCATTTTTTTTTAAATAGAAATGTGTTATAGAGAACATTATGATGACCACACATTTCCTGATGCAAAAGTAGGAGAGACTGTACATTCAGAAGAATTCTGTGACGAGAGCAAAGTGAACTGTAAGTTTAAACTATTTTATTGATCTTTCCTATAATTATTATTTAAAAAATAAATGCTACTATTTTTACGTAGAATGCATAACATGTATCCAATCTTAAATGGGTAAATAGTTTCATCTGGTTTCAAATAGCTATAAATATGTATAATTCCTTATGATAAACCAAGTATTACTCACTTTTTGTTTTTGTTTTTGTTTTTGTTTTTTATTTAGTCTTCAAAGTAGGCCATTCGGATAAGCCAATGTGAACCTTTATAAAATAAAAATGAATGAAATTTAATGATTTTTACTGAACAAATATTTGTTAAAATATATAATAATAATTAAACGAATGTCTCTGTATAATCAGATCTTCTGCCTCGTGCTAACCGAACATGTGAAGGTGATGGATTAAGTGCAGCAAAATGGGAAGATCCTGTATTGGCTGACTGTGGACCTGATGCTACTACTGAGCAACTATTAGAACGTCTAAATATGGTGATGGTCAATTGATATAGTTTTTACCATAAAACTACACAGGAGAGGTGCCACTGGGAGGCTGTGGCTCCTCCCTGGTAGCAGCTGCTGCTGTTACTGCTTCTGTTTTAGCAGCTGCTGCTAATAATAATAGTTTTCTAAGAAAGTTGTGATGAATTCGGGTTAAGGTTAAGATTATGGAAAGATATATTTTCTTGTATTCAGGCATCACAGGGTGGGGAATGCAGTCTAAGATCAAGGTCACGAAAATTCATTTTTTTTTGTTAATTTCTTCCTATTATTACTATACAGCATTTAGGCACATGCCGGAGATATGCAATATGAACTGACCGCCCTATTGTTATTATTCTTGGTTTTGTTGTTGCTGCTGAGTTTTTTTTTTCGCCCATAAGGAACTTATAATATTTAACAGTGTGTATTGAATTGTCATTGATTAGCAATATCATCCTTTCTATATCAATATGGTTTAAATAAAAATATATAAATATATGTGTATTTGGTAGACTCAAATGCCAATGCGCAGATTTCTAGCTGCGTTATAAAATTTTCCCGAAGGTGTGTTGTTATTTTTAAAGTGTTAATTAGTCTGTATACCTTAATCATTGGTTTTTAGGTGAGTGTCACCATGGATAACGTTGAAGAAGTTAGCAGCGAAGTAGAAGAAATTACAAGTAATGCAGAAGAAATCACGGTGGAAGCATTGGAAACTACTGCTGAAATATTGACAGATATTCTTCAAACAGATTCTAATTCTACTGAGGTATATGTAATGAAAAAATCATTAATTTGAGAATTTATCTGGACGTTTTTAGTTGGTTGATTATAAAGAATATATTTTTAATGACAACTAGATGCTTCCGGATGCAGAGTGAATACTGGATGTAATGTACAAAGTATACATAACTTTTGGATTTTTTACAATTAGGTGACTCAATCTGTTGTTATGGTAGTAGAAAACCTGTTTAGTGTCGAGGAACAAATTCTAATGGAAAGTCAAATGGAGGATCAGGCTCCTACTAAAATGGTTGAAGTTCTTGAAGATCAGCTGAGCAAAGTAGAGCTAAATGAAGAGGGCATTTATGAAGAAATTACACCAAATATTGCAGTACAGGCTCAGAGGCTTGATGCAAGTCAAGTTAGTGAAGAAGACATCACTTACCTAAGTTTTATATCGGAATCAAGTGAAAACGGTGTAGGTGTTGTTAAAGTTATTGACGATGGCGAGAAAATACCTGAGGCTGCCAATGTGTCAATTGCTCTGCCAACCACCATATCTGACGTCATCAAGAATAATAACGAGACAGGTATATAATAATTACATATATAAGTAATATTAATAAAGTGAAAGCACCTTGTAGCTTTAGAATATCAATGTAAAACTTGTGTAATGATTTGCTTCATGTGGTATGGTATAAGGTAACAAAATCTATATATATTTTTTTTCACATATGGATAGCTGGTATGATGTGAATAATCTAAATTAGACACTATTAATATAAATATTTGTCAAGATGTAGGATGTTAATAATATGTTTTTAGTAATGATTATATAGATAGGCTAAATCCAGCAATTGTATGGTACATCAGTTTTTCATAATTAAGGAAAATGGTAAAACATAATAATAATAATAATAATAATAATAACATGTGTTTAATGTTTACAGATTTCAGGATTGTAGTGATTGTTTACAACGACAGTAGGTTGTTCCAATCTGCTCAGTATGTTAACGATAGCTCAGGCCGCCGACCAAATAGTCAAGTTATTTCTCTGTCAGTGCCTGGATTAGATCGTGTTGAATTGGACGAGCCAATCGTTACCACGTTCATTCCCATTGAAGTAAATATGTTGTCAACTTTCTATGAATATAATAATAATAATTATTATTATTATTATTGTTATTATTGTTTAGGTTTAATATTATCATAACAGTGCAATAGTAGTAATTACACTACTAGTAATTAATTGTTTTATCGACACTAACAATTTACTACACTAAAATTGAGGCATTATTATCTTTTTATTTTTTTTAGTTTACTGTGGTGGTGGAATTTTTCTGTAAAATGGAATTGTTGAAGTTTCATGAAATTTTTCTGTAAAGTAGAATGTGTTAAAGTTCATTTCATTTGACAGGTTTACCAATTACAATGTGAATGTAGTTATGTAGTTTTATCAGCTAGTTTGTACAGTATTTGGTCCTGTGTTTTGGCAGATGACCAATAGCTGATAGCACCTTGTCCAATAATGGACTATGTTTACATAATTTTAACCTAGTTTATGCAGTTTACTAATGTTCCTATCAGGAGCCTATTTTTAATAAAGTGGTCAGAATTTTTACTAAAATATATGTAAATGATTGTATTTCACGCATTTAATTTGTATTGATTTTAGATCTCTGAAACAAACAGAAATACAACCTGTGTATTTTGGGACTTTAAACTTGATGGAATTGGAGGATGGTCGACTGATGGCTGCACTTTCGTATATGGATCAGATGATGGGAGTGACAGGCAGTATTGCGAGTGCACTCATCTAACTAACTTTGCTATACTTATGGTAAGTGACATACTGTATAAGTAGCAATAACAATGTACCCTTTTATGTCAAACACAATCAATTTATTTAATATACATTTTGCATTAGCAGCACACATACATTTATCAATAATTGTGATAGTATAGCAGGACCGTAGTACAATAGAAGCAACAGCAGCAGAAATTATTGAAGTATAAAAGAATTTGATTTGATTTTTTCATCGACATCGTCGGCGTCACAGCTAATGCAATGACAAATCATTCTAGAACAGATGAATGTTCTATACAAAAGTAAAAATTAATTGATATTATTGTTAACATCTGATGTCGTCATCGTCAACATCATTGTCTTATTTAAATTCACATTGTAAATTGTGTTGTCATTTTTATCGACTTTTAATAGGATTTTTATAATCTGGATGCTCTTCCAGCAGCAGCTGACATTGTGACTACTGTTGGTTTAAGCATATCAATTGTATCGCTTTTTCTTACGGTCCTTACTTTTGTATCTAAAAGGTATGTACACATTTACTTATAAATTTAGACATTTACTTTAGAATTTATAGCACATGTCTGAACTTTAGCAATCTAATCGATTTAATTGTGTAATTGTGTTACTTTTACAATCAAAATTTGAAAGATAGGTATTCTTACTCTGAGTGCCATTGTGCAAAATGGAATTGATAATTGCAATACAATATTTTACCTATTTAGGAAGTTTCGGAGGAGTGAGCCGAAGATCATTTTATGTCAGCTGTGTGTGTCTTTGCTTGGTCTGTATATTGTATTTCTTGCTGGAATTGATCGAACTGAAAGCAGTCTAGGATGTATGGTTGTTGGAGCTTTTCTACATTTCTTCTTGCTATCGTCAATCTTCTGGATGAGTGTTCAAGCTGTAAACATGTATTATTTATTTGTAAAAGTCTTTGATGCACATGTGTCACATTTTCTTAAAAAAGCTTGCTTGTTTGCTTGGGGTAAGTCTATTTTACTTTATTGGTTTCTTATGTATATTTTAGAGTGTTAGAGCGGGTACGTTTTGTATTCGTTTATTTTTATGCTGTTAAAAAATTTCCAATATAAACATTTTGTCGTAAAACTATAATTGAATTACATAACTCTTGTATTTCTTTCTTTAGGTACACCGGTGGTGATTGTTTTAGTTTCTGTATTCATTGATATTGATACCTATGTCGATGCTAAAACTCAGTAAGTTTTTTAAAGACATATTGCAAGCCTATATATTATTTGATTTCATATTCCAATGTAGAATGATTCTGTCCTTGCACAAACTTTTGTCAACCTAAACCTAAACCTAAAAACGAACCTACTAATTTATTAAGTATATAATCATAACTGAGGTGAGTTTTAAGACTCAATAATAGGTCTATATATTAAATTGTATTAAGTATTGAATAAATTGATTGAAATAACACTTTATTCTACATTGAGTTTTGTTGAGACCACTTCCTCCTGACTTTAACCAATTATAGTGTAACAGGGGTAGTTGTTGTTTTATTTATTTTTCATTGTGTTCTTGGTGATACTACTAAAATATACATAGTATACTACAGGAATATTTCATTTATTCCTACAAAATTTCATACAAGAAAATTGTAAGGAAAACCTAGGTATTAAAATATATTGTGTACATTAGTATGGATCAACCAAATGGTCCATATGCATTCTTGTGCATTTCTGAAATACTGTTTATTGGAAAACCTTGAATAATTAAAGCTTACCTTGCCATTATGTTTCATTGCAGTTGTTTCCTGACCCTCCAACGTATGTACTACGCTGTAGCAATTCCTGTCGCCCTATCCTTACTTTTAAACATGATCATATTCAGTCTGGTTTTACATAGTTTAAGCCAACTTGGAAAAAACACCAATCAATCACCTAAAAAAGGAAAGATAAGCAAACACAGAGGGATGCAGATGTTACAAAATACAGTGAGCGTTACAACAGTTTTGGGTTTAACGTGGCTGATCGGATTTTTTGCCATTGGAGATGCATCAGAAATTATGCTGTGGCTTTTTTGTATTCTTAATTCTTTACAGGGGTTTCTTATCTTTGTAATGTACTGTGTCAGAAACAAGGAAGTACGAATTCACTGGTGGAAGATCTTACTCAATGTACCAAGAAATACCAAACGTTTTCGATCATTTGTGACCGGTGACACCAAACTATTTTCATCTCGCAAGCAACAGACATTTTCCAACTCGTCTTCGTATCCCAGAAAAAATCTCAATGAAAGTAGTCAGCTTAGTCTCGGTAAACAATCAAGCACATCAGCAAACATAAGTCTGAGATACTGACGATATCTTAATATATACCTTATTATGTCAATGACACATTTATCCAACAAATTTGTATACGACATAGGCCTAGTTCAGACTAGGTGGATAAACCCGGCTCAACTCTCCGGGTTTATCCACCTGCCAGTCTGAACTATGTGGCTTATATCAATCGACCTGTGTTCCTACAATATAGTAACAACTAGGCCTGGCATGCCACCGTGTCTAACTTTTCTAAGCCGGGCTTTAATCACTGCGGGGGATCTTGCGTTGACTTCGGGTAACAAAATTACCAATCGGCATTCAATTACGTGTGCTGTGAGCGAGCGTACGTTTTTCGCCCGCAATGCTTCAAAGCACGTTTCCTGGCTACGGTTCATTAATATGCAAATTCTTTCCCCTGGCTAATCCAGCTAGTCTGAACCGTAACGCCTGGCAAAGTTAAGCCAGGCTTAACCTTGAGCCAGGCTTAACGTAAGCCTGGCTTAACTTCAAGTCTATGGAGAATTGGATTGGATTTCCGCCTGGTGTAGAGAGAATATTTGGACTTACAACCGTCTTTGGATTGGACTAAATGAATTATTCGGAACACCAAGAAGCCCAGCAAAGAATACTTATTTTCAATGGGTACCATCCTGTGGTGATTGGGCAGTACTACACCGGGAGACAATTCCCTACACTTTTTTTGAAAAGTGCAGGCTTACTGTGTTCTTTAACGTGCACATGGGCCATAGTGCAGACGAGACCAACTGATGTTTCATCCGAAAGGGGGTGCGTTATTACAACTTGCATTCAGGCCTCCAGCTGAAACACAAGGAGACCAGCGATGGGAATTGAACTGGGAACCAATAAATAGCATATATTCACGGTTCAGCGCACACACAGCTGCACCACCAGTTTTTTAACCGACAGAGCTAAGCTCTCTCTAAATTCATGCTAAAAAAGGACTTTTAAATATAAGTGCTTGCCTATTAACAATAAAAGAAATTGAAAAAAAAACCAAGTAACATATTTTGTGTTTATTTACAGTATTATCAAATAGGTGCTTGCCTGGGCCCACTGCCGGTGTCCAGTCAACACCTTAAGACCTTACCACACTAGAAATATCTGTTAAGCTTTTCAAAGGTTATCCTTGGTGCTCACACCAAATAAATTAAATCCAATCGAATCCATGTTTTTCTTTGTTAATGTAAGACGAACCTCTGACATGGGTAAAATGTCGTAATAGTTTGGAAGTGGAAAGCTTTGGAAAATTTCGTGGGGAGAGGACTACTTTGACAGTCTCGGTCAAATGCCATTTCCAGGCAATAATAGATGTGCCTATTATTTACTTACCTCAGCCCCAACCATGGTGGAGATGAAGTGGGCAGTGTGTGACCAGCGACCAACGGCGGCGGAAGCGGTGCCATTGGCTCATCTACTTTTTCTACTGGGGGCCTGGCGTCCCCCTCTTTTGTGACTGTTCCCAGCACCAGTGACAAACATTTTACGAACGCTGCAATGTTATTATTATTATTATTATTGTTATTATTATTATTATTATTACAGTATTATTATTTGGTGCTTAGAGACCTTGTTTATTTGCGACTTATAAATTGACCTATTAGCCTATTATTATAAAATATAGATTTTTTTTTTTTTCATTTTCTAACGAACATTACATGTTCCCTTTTTGAGTTGAGCAACCAAATGTTGATTGATGTATATACGCGCGTCTGTAATGCTTCCCTGAAACCCTCCCTCGAGCTTGAGAAAAAAAGAATGGACTCTGTATTTAGGCATATGGGGGAGGCGCTCTTTATGGAGCGACGCTCTTTATGCTAATCATGAAGGTGTACAGTAAGTGTAACTGATTGGCTTAGAGTAAACCTTCAATTTCAATTCCATCAAATTTAACGAAAACAATAAGATACTTAATTAGGCCATTTAAAAAAATAAAGTTCTCTGAAGGTTAAAGAATTTACAGTAACTGTAGGTAATGTGGGCGTTAGTCATTTGTGAAACAATGATTTTCTGTCAAGTGTTATATTGAACTGGGATCCCCCTTAAATCCGCCACTGTTGGCGGATTTAAGGGGGCGCCCAGTCAGCACAGGACCCCAACCCCCCCCCCCCCCCATTTTTTTTATTAATTATAAAAAAAATGGAGAAAACAGACAAATTTGTATTCCACTTTTAATCTGAGAGTGCCATTTCCGACCATTTAGAGGTGCCATCATATTTTTTTTCTTAACTCAGCCCCAACTGGATCGTCTGGCTGAGGTGGGTGGACATTCAATTTGCACAAGGCACCCCCTCTATTTCGACTTCCTGGATCCGCCACAGTTGGCATTTTTCCTTGATTCTTAACATGGGGATCGATAAGCTCACTGTGTGTGTTACCCGGTATAAACAAATTCTTAGGATTCAAATCCAATGGCGGATCCAGGAGAGATTTGTCACAGATGGACGATGTACCACCTCAGCTTGGTGGGGGCGGAAGAAAATGTATGATTAATGCATTATATATCCGTCTATCATATCACTGGAATATGGAAACAATATATATTAACTTTGATTGTTTTAATTACAAATTCAAATTCAATTCCAATTTATTCGCCATCACATAAAAACAATTACAATATACAAAATGCGGTAGACACAGTTAAAACTTCATTAAAAGGGGACAGATGCCAGGATAAACAATGGAAGTCTTCAAAAAGAAAAACTTGTTTCCAATGGGGTCCAGGCAATTTATTAGGCCTACTCCATCATAAATGTATTGTATTTGCATTGCGAATTATTGATACGATTTAGTTAAATATAGATCGTTTCAGAGGCTTAGTTTAATCGATTTTATGGATAAATACCGTACTCTACTAATATGTAGAAAATACATATCATTTTTCTCCGCGACGAAGTGTGGTTTTCTTCTTTTTTTGAGAGGGGAAAACTGGGGGAGGGGAAGAAAATTATCTGGGGAAAATTCCCCCTGCCCCTCCCCACCTTGCCGGCGCCGCCATTGAGAATGATGATGACATAGGCGGTGGAATAGTGATGGAAGGACTACTGACATCAAAATAAGCCAACCAGAATGTGGCCAGAGCAAGAGATCGAAGTACCACCATGGTGAGTGCGAAAATTTGAAGAAACAGTAACTCTAGATGGCCGAAAATGACTCTTAGGCCTATATAGTACCATCATAGGCCAAATAAAGCACCAACACATTCCTCATTTTTCCCCGCATCACAAACTTCAATTACTGTACAGTTGGTCCATGGCATAACAGGCCTATTCGCTCTTTCCCATTTATACAGTTCATTTCAAAAATGTTCATGCACATACTTAACAGAGGATAAAAAAAGTTCTGTAGTTGATGTGCAGGACAAAGGCCTTGGCAAAAAGAATTAATTTTGAGGGGATCAGTGATATTCACAAGAGCAAGGATTTTTGGATGAAATGTTGGATGAAATGTTTTTAATCGACAGTGGCATCCAATTTGGGTTTCAATTATGATTTTTTTCCAATTTGAAATATTTTACTTTTTTTTTACTATTTTACTTAGGACAAAATTAAGCTAAATTATGCTAATTTTGCCAAAAATTATGCCAGCATAATATGCTAGGTGCTAAACGGGTCTAAATTATGCCAAAAAGCATAATTATGCTAGGCGCAGGGCAGGGGTGACGCCAGGATTTACCCGACGGGGGTGGGGCCGATCGTCCCCGACCGGGGGACGGGCGATGTCCCCGACGAGGGGTAATATTTCCCCGACGAGGGGTAATATTTCCCCGACGAGAAATATTTCTCCGACGAGAGCAAAGTGGGCGTGGTCGAGCGGCGCTTAAAATGTTTCGAAAGTGGTCCAGGGGCGAAGCCCCCGAAAATTTTGATAATTTAGGGGTTTCAAATCGATTTTAGAGTCTACTAATATGTGCAAAATACATACATTTTTTTTCTCCCCGACGAATTGTGGTTTTTCTCCCCGACCGGGTGGGGGGGGGGGAAACAGTTCTACCCCGGCCCCCTCCCCCTGCTGGCGCCCGGCCCCCTACCCCTGCTGGCGCCACCCCCGAAGCGGGGTTCCCGGAACACACTCACGAATAAGTTAGCATGCATACGTCATAAGATTACGTCACTTTTCCTGGCAAGGCAAAGACTATATACTCTTTCCCGGAGTACTTTTTTAATGGATAATAATAATAATAATAATAATATTTATTTGAAACTTCACTTTTAAAACAGTGGCACACGATGATGGTGCGTTAGTATAACATACGACTTGTTTAAAATTTATAAAGAGTTAAAATTAATCAGTTGACAAATTAAAAATGTTAAAAATTTCAGTCCAACAATGTTTAAAATTTGTTTTGTTTCCTACTACTTATAACACAGAGGTAAAAATTTTTTCGAGTTGCTTAGGCCCTAATTATTCCTGGTTCATAATTCTACTTCTAGTTTGCCAGGCAGATAAGACTTACACATTTTATCAAATATAGTACCTATTTCCTTATTATTTCTGTAATATTTATACATTTCATTGTTGCCAAGCATGAGACAGGTTTTTGTATGGAAATCCCCAGCTAGATAAACCAATTCCAAACAAACTGGATAAACGCTACTGCTTTGCGCACGGATGCCTTGTCTAGCAAGGGCTACAAGAGCCGTATTGTTAGCATTGTATAATACTTAAACAAGGTAGGCTACGTCTGCAACTGAATTATTCTTGGGTAATAGGTAGGCCTACTGTAATTCTGTAATTTCTTATTTAATTTATTTCTTTCGAAATTGTACTTTCTATATCACATATAATTGCATTGTCTACTAAGAGGCCTAGGCCTCATCGTTCCCCACGCTACAGTACAGACGTACTGTATGTTAGGCAACAGAATTGCACCTTCCTTCTCAGGTGTTTTGTAACATTTGCATATTGTTAGCAAACCAGCTGCGTGTATTCCTTTGTGAAAATTGAGTACCGCGACGTAGCATTTGCATCCCCTCTTGGAAAGAGAGAACTTCGAAATAATTGTCTCTAATCACCGTAATTTAGCTTACACTTATGCTTGGAGGGAGCACTTAAAATGTACAATAATCATTTCACTACCCGACAAACCCCGAACTATTCCTTTGTGAAAATTTAATGAGTACCGCGGCGTAGAATTTGCATCCCCTCTTGGAAAGAGAGAACTTCGAAATAATTGTCTCTAATCACCGTAGTTTAGCTTTACACTTATGCTTGGAGGGAGCACTTAAAATGTACAATAATTATTTCACTACCCGACAAACCCCAAACTTTATTCATGCATTACATAAATAGTTTCATCTTCTTGCTGTACTCCAACATCACTGGCGCATGTAACAACCAACTGACTGCAGACCATTTTCGGTCACACATTACTCTCCATAACGCAGCAGTCACCTCTGGGTATGGTCACTATGGAAATTGGTGTGGATAGACATAAGCATAGACATCACTTATTCATCCAAAAATTTTAGAAATTACAGAAGATCCTCATTGAGGAACCTGGACTCTTCGGGCAATCTATAGCGCCACCATCGGAAACACCCTCTCTCAGAAGAAGTTTGTCCTGACCAATAGTAGGCTTAATCTGGTTTCTATGGCCCTGCGAGACTCTAAAACCCTTTCAAATCCCATAATTGTCGGGTTTCCTAGATTCACGCTAGACTCCCTCTGACGGGTTTTGGACCGCCCCTAGGCCTGCTTACTATGCCCAATCGGAATAAATCAGTCTTCGCATCGGGTACATCGCCCCTCCCCTTGTCAGTTACATCGAATCCTCATCGCCTATCCCGTTGGCGACAAAGGACCTACATTGGCAATTCATGGCGCCACAAATGTCATTAACATCATAATTATTCATTTAAAAAACAACATTGTCTTCATCGATGTAGTAAGTGGTGTAAATATAGTGCTCTCTCTCTATCACTGTAAATATATGCAGCATACATACAATGAGCATATATATATATATATATATATATATATATACTGTATATATTGTATATATATTGTATATATATAT
>NW_022717063.1:149122-150779 GCF_011630105.1 Anneissia japonica
TACCCCTGTTACGCGCCTGGTGTTAGCGCCAATGTGTGCCCTTGTGCGGACAGGGGATGTGCCCCCCTCTGAAGCTGGAATTCTTGTTTTTGCAAAATAAATTGATGCATTTTGCTATTATAGGCCTAATCAATAAATTCCTCATCAACCGATATAACCTTGGAATTGACATAACATTACTGATGTCGTACACACCCTTCAGTGCGAAATGTGGCTCTCTTTGCAAGCACATCTAACATCTAATGAAAGAAGAGCTTAGATTGGTACGGTACCAGATAAAATAATTTTGTTATCACCATTTTTATGCTAATTTTCATCTTTGTAAGCGCATAAGAAAGTGCATATTATTTCTGTGAGTCTTTTGAAGTGTGTAAAGCTCCATTTTATCCCATACATAGTCAAAATATTGGGGGGATGATTCAATGGACCATCCCCCCTTGTCAAATATTGGGGGGGATATATCCCCTCCATCCCCCCCCACCCGGGATCTACGCCTATGTAATACAGTAGTATTTTTCATTTGGGAAACAATTTGCTTGTTTCTCCATGTCCTCCACTGGTAATTTTTTGATAGGCCCTATCGCTGTGTTCACGGACATATAGAGATTAACATGATAAAATCCCTTCAAATTAGTCTACTAGGACCCCGACCGGGCGCCTTGGGCAGCCAGGTTGCTCACTGCGCTCGAAAAACGCACCCCCACCCCCATTCAAAAAGCTGGATACGGGCCTGACTTTCTATGTTAAAGTTGGTAATTTGTATGTTACTTCAAAATGAGCAAGTTAATATTGAAACTGATTTTTATTATTTTTTGGGTATTTTGCATGGCGCTGGACAATACATCTTTAATACAACGCCAGCACCATAATCTCCGACAAGAGTCCGCGATACCCTAAAAAAGGGTCCACGTTTACCTCAGCCCCACCATGGTTGGGGCCGAGGTGAGCAAGTTTTAAAAATAGACAACTCTAGATCCCGGAAATGGCACTTTCAGAATGTAAAAGCAGTTTTTTCAACAGAATGATGATGCCCTGCAGGGCTACTGCTCACGCTGGATCCACTGCTGGCGCAGCCAATGCTAAGACATCGCATCATCAATGGGCGCCCCCAAATAATTCTTCAGTCTCCTCCGCCCCTTGTCAATACTTCACGTTACTAGAATGTTTCAAACAGGGAGGGGGAGGGCACAGCATTTTCAGAATATATAAGCAAGTAGCACATAACATTGACATGTATTGAAATTTTAAAATTTAGTGGCAAAACGGGATCCGCACCTGGGGTGGATGTTGTCTCTCGAGCACAGGTGGCCGTTGCCCAAAATCTCTCGGCAGTGGCACGAAGTCCTCAGACCCTATGATAATCTTCCATTGAGAAGAGCAGGGGGTTGCCAGAATGCTATGGTCCACTTCAGCCCCTATCATGGAATGATGTGAAAATGAAGCTACAAGTGTCTACGGCTACTACAGTAGTCAAAGCAGATGCCCATAAGCAATTCATAAACTAACCCCAGACAAAACCAGAACCCTGCGGGTGTGTACGTTCCTTTGTACGTAAACGTAGTTTAGAGGGATATGTAGTCCAGTAATGGTTTTTAATGTTTTTACGTAAACCTATACCCCCAGACAGGTCCGTCCATCAAATGCTGTATATTTACAT
>NW_022717063.1:153100-159740 GCF_011630105.1 Anneissia japonica
ACCGTTTAGGAGCCTATTCGTTTACAAACCCGCTGCCACTTTGCTCACACACACACACACATACATTTCATGTTCGAATTATCCCATTAGTTCCTTGTGACCTTAAGGTCACAAAGGAACTAAAAAAGTACACAAATTCATTAGCATATTTTTAAAATAAAATGATCTTTATTATAATTACACATAATGGGGAGACTCTACATCGGTATTATGATGAAAATTCTAGGCTATATTTTGTACATTAAGTCATTAACAAGTCATTTTAGTGTTTCATTAAAACATCTGCAATTCAATAATTCATTTGAAAAAGTTTTAATTCAATGATTGAAATACGTATTAATTTACCGTATATTCTGGCGTATAAGACAATGAGTAAAATAGCAAATTACGATCGAAAGATGGGGATATGCTCATTATTATTTTTTATTCGGATTGTCTGTAAAATGCAAATTCACAAGAAAGGTGAGCTACGAACTGTTTAGTATGAATGAACACAATTTTAAATGTGGCGAAATTTAATGGCCTTAAAAATGGTATTAATTGGTGGCTCTTCTTTTTTTTTCCGGCTAGACCATAAAGAGCAGCAAAGAGTAGCAATTCCGACAGTGAAACAGGAGGTTGTCTTTATACGCCCGACATAAAAAATCGTCCAAAAATTTTCTCAAACTTGGGAATCGTCTTAAATGCATAATTTTGCCTTATATGCGAGAATATATAGTATATTTTACAATTTAATACTTCCTTGATATACATGCATTATTTGACTTAATCACAATTTTGAATGATAAGCCTAAAACCAGTATTCCAGGTTACCTTGGTCGCTATCTAGTCCTACTGAATCATCGCCAACATATAATACTATCTTCCTTGCAACTTCGTAAACTTTTTCGGATCAGTTGACCCGTTTTTGAAATATCTGGTCTGGGACGTTTTCTTTAAATGGTCCTCGTATTCACACCCTACGCCGGATCATCACAAAAATTCTTTTTCCGAATGTTTCATTCAGATTAGTTGATCCGTTTTCGAAATATGTGATCTGGGACGTTTTCACACTACACAAAGACAAGACGTAGTACGCGAATTTCATCCATACGTATACGGATACGGAGTTTATCCAAACCATGCCCAAACTGTCTATTAATACGTCCGTACGCGTATACGTTTTAGTGATACATACATGATAGTAATACGCACGTGATCGATAGATACAGATATACTTTATTATCATAATAAAATGCGAGACTCCGTTCTCCTTACCGTAACATTAAAAGCACAAGAAAATACAAAACATGGAAAAAAAGTCAAAAAAATTTAAAATGATAAAATAATATTAGGATTTGGATTTATGGTTTATTTATTTATTACATATTGCCCTTAAGGTCAATTAAATTTGAATTAACTTATCAAATGATTGTTATTGCAAATAATATCGTGAACGTTATTAGAATTTATTATTTATTTATTTATTTGTTCATAATTAATTGCACTAAGATCTATTAAGAATATGATTAAAAATTGAATTATTAATATTTAATTGTTATTGCAATTAAGTCATGTGCAAACGTAACAAGTTTCAAAATGAATTAACTTATCAAATGATTGTTATTGCAAATAATATCTTTAACGTAATTAGAATTTATTTATTTATTTATTTATTCATAATTAATTGCACTAAGATCAACTAAGAATATGTGTAAAAATTGAATTATTAATATTTAAAGTAAATAAATAATAAGTAAAGCACAGGCCCCCGCCCTCCTAATTTTTTCAAAATTACTAAAAAAGATGGAGAAAACAGAAAATCATATTAAAATTTAAATCTGAGAGTTCCATTTCCAGCTATCTGGATGTGCCATAATCATAATCCCTGAGCCACCTTTAATTCGGCTTCCTGGACTGGGTCTTCCATCTGGCCTCCTAGAACGGTAATATTTATCCGTCGGGGGGTAAGAGATGGTTTCGTCGCCGGAATACCATCAAGGATATCCCTCACATGGTGAATAATTCATTGTGATCGTTAAAGCAATTGCGACTTCAACCTCTTTTTCGGAAAATACAACTCTAATTATAAAGTCATACAGTAGTTGATGCCTTTAAAATAATACCGTACAAACTTCGCCGAATATCCGTAGACTCCCAGGGGCCTTTGCCCCCACGGGGGGGGGCCTTGGCGGTCACTAAGAACCAGCCTAGACGCTCGTTTCTCGCATACTGGATTTATCACCTTATGAAATGCCCCCTACCCCACTTTCAAAAACGTTCCGCCGCCGTCGTTATCACGTAGGCCTACCGTAACAGTGGCCGAAAATAAAAGCCTAGGCTAGGTTTCCGCCTTTTGGACTTTTTTGACATCCTGACTGAAAAAAACCATGTCAAAAACTAAGTGGTCGCGGTCGTTTACGGGAGGTGGTACGTGGTGGGAGAGATTTAAATGCACTGATTAGATAGGGAGAACAAACTGGATCGAGAGTGTACGTTTACGGGAGGTGATTGCACAGAGACGGTTAAATTGTATACAAGGGAACAGTAATTTACACTCCGTCCCTGATAATACAAAGTAATACTGATAAATTTACAGTGTTTTCATTTGCTGCCTCGATAAAAGTATCCATCAGTGAGTTACTATGATTATAACTTAATGTCATTTATTTCAACTTTAATTATTGCTGTCGCACAACATTCAGCTGACAACATTCGAGTTTTCTAAATGACATGGCGTGCCCACCGGGATCTGACCCAAGTGTTACTCAACCATATGGAAATGTATAATTTGCTCTCCAAGGTCGCCTTAACCATTGGAGAATACTGGATTTTTTTCACAAAAATACATTTTTGGTACAAAATCTATGATTTTCTTGTAATGGCCCAAGCGGATTATGTTGTAAAAAATATTAATCTACCAATTCGTGAAAAAAAATATGAAAAAAATCCCTACAGTTTTGTCGGAATACGCCAATTTATAACAGCTCCTCACGCCTATGTTATTACCATAGAGCTATTAAATAAGTATTCTTTATATCTCTATGTTTATTACCCAGTACCCCACCGCGCACGGTCGGTTTGTCTGTTTATCTGTCTCCACAAGATACTGTACTTTTGTTTTCTGCATAGAGCTATTAAACAACTAGAGTGCTGAAAAGATGGCGCAGCGATGCAGAGTTATGTATGCGTACCATCCAAGATGGCCGTCATAGTAAAGCGCCACCTTCAGGCTTAGTATACATATTATTACCATAAATAAGCCCTCTGACTAACTATTATTTCATTAATCATAATGAGTAATGGTAATAACAAATTATTAAACTATCGTAGCCAAAACGAGGCCAAGTAGAGCAACTTATTCAAAAATAAAGTACCAATAGTAGAGTCATTTTCATGAGATCCGTGACTAATTTTAGGATACCTTTGTTTCTCGATGGATTTGGCAAGATGGATAAATTTAGATAAAATATAGCTCCTATATACCTCCCAGATATTGGGGGAAGTCCCGTTTGGGGGCGTTTTTCAAAATGGCCGCCTGTTGATTTGGACGCTTGTATCTCGATAACCACTGGTCAGAGAGACTTTATTTTGGTCTCAAATTGTTCACAATATGCATGTTCCTATTTGTTGTAATACAACTTTTTATCAAAAAATGGCGGGAAATGCGGTTTTTGAAAGTTTGACCTTTGATCTTGTAATGTCATATCTCAGCAACTACTGGTCATAGAGACTCACAATTTATTGCAACTTGTTCAGAAGATTCATGTTTATATTCGTCCTAATGAAAAATATATTAAAATAGTGACCGGAAACGGTACATTTTGACCATTGACATATTGTAGGGTCATTCCATGTCAAATCAACCAGATTAAAAAGAAATTCCTGTATGACCGTCTCAGATTTTGATGAAACTTCATAAAAATGATCCACTGTATGAAAAACCAAAAAAAAAAAAAAAAAAAAATTAGCCTCATAGGATATGTAGTTTTCGAGATATTGACTCCTCAAAAATATGGAGGCGTGGTTCTTCAAGATGTGCAAACGCAATTTACTTAACTTTGGAAGCTTATAACAGGAGATTGGTAATAGCTATCAGGGCCAAACTTGGTATTCCAATATATTTTTGCCATATTTCACATATATGGCATTAGATTAACAGTTATCCCTTACCTTTTGAAGTTATCTGCACTCAAAGTAGCCGCTTTGTTTAACAATGCAAATTTTTTGTGATTTTCAAGGTCACCTTGCTTCCTACTCGCTCTTTCCCATTTATACAGTTAATTTCAAAAATGTTCATGAACATACTTGACAGAGGATTAAAAAAGGTTCTGTAGTTGTGCAGGACAAGGCCTTGGCAAAAAGAATTAATTTTGAGGGGATCAGTGATATTTACAAGAGCAAGGATTTTTGGATGAAATGTTGGATGAAATGATTTTAATCGACAGTGGCATCCAATTTTGTTGGGTTTCAATTATTTTTTTTTTTGTGAGACCAATATTAAATATTTTACTTTTTTTTTTACTATTTTACTTGGGACAAAATTAAGCTAAATTATGCTAATTTTGCCAAACATTATGCCAGCATAATATGCTAGGTGCTAAACGGGACTAAATTATGCCAAAAAGCATAATTATGCTAGACGCAGGGCAGGGGTGACGCCAGGATTTGCCTGACGGGGGTGGGGCCGATCGTCCCCGACCGGGGGAGGGGCGACGTCCCCGACGAGGGGAAATATTTCCCCGACGAGAGCAAAGTAGGCGTGGTCGAGCGGCGCTTAAAATGTTTCGAAAGTGGTCCAGGGGCGAAGCCCCCGAAAATTTTGATAATTTAGGGGTTTCCAATCGATTTTAGAGTCTACTAATATGTGCAAAATTACATATAATTTTTTTTTTCTCCCCGACGAATTGTGGTTTTTCTCCCCGACCTGTCTCTTATACACATCTAGATGTGTATAAGAGACAGATTATTTACTTACCTCAGCCCCAACCATGGTGGAGATGAAGTGGGCAGTGTGTGACCAGCGACCAACGGCGGCGGAAGCGGAGCCATTGGCCCACCTAACACTCACGATAAAGTAAGCATGCATACGTCATAAGATTACGTCACTTTTCCTGACAAGGCAAAGACTATAATTATACTCTTTCCCGGAGTGCTTTTTTCATGGATAATAATAATAATAATAATATTTATTTGAAACTTCACTTTTAAAACAGTGGCGCACGATGCGTTCATAAGAGTATAACATACAGTATATAATCAAAAATAAAATAACAAACGTTAAATAAATTCAGATGCAGTACAGAATTAAAACACAGCGAGTAAAACGACAAACAATAACTCTAAAATTTAGATCATATTAAAATAGAAGAGGCAGAAATAGATTAAAAAGGTACTTAATAAAGCAAATCCCAGCGATATAAAACGACTTGTTTAAAATTTATAAAGAGTTAAAATTAATCAGTTGACAAATTAAAAACGTTAAAAATTTCAGTCCAACAATGTTTAAAATTTGTTTTGTATCCTACTACTTAACACAGAGGTAAAAAAAAAAATCAGTTGCTTAATTATTCCTGGTTCATAATTCTACTTCTAGTTTGCCAGGCTCTTTTCAAATAAGACTTACACATTTTATCAAATATAGTACCTATTTCCTTATTATTTCTGTAATATTTATACATTTCATTGTTGCCAAGCATGAGACAGGTTTTTGTATGGAAATCCCCAGCTAGATAAACCAATTCCAAACAAACTGGATAAACGCTACTGCTTTGCACACGGATGCCTTGTCTAGCAAGGGCTACAAGAGCCGTATTGTTAGCATTGTATAATACTTAAACAAGGCACCTTGAGTACCGCGGCGTAGCATTTGCATCCCCTCTTGGAAAGAGAGAACTTCGAAATAATTGTCTCTAATCACCGTAGTTTAGCTTACACTTATGCTTGGAGGGAGCACTTAAAGTGTACAATAATTATTTCACTACCCGACAAACCTCAAACTTTATTTATGCATTACATAAATAGTTTCATCTTCTTGCTGTACTCCAACATCACTGGCGCCTGTAACAACCAACTGACTGCAGACCATTTTCGGTCACACATTACTCTCCATAACGCAGCAGTCACCTCTGGGTATGGTCACTATGGAAATTGGTGTGGATAGACATAAACATAGACATCACTTATTCATCCAATGATTTTGGAAATTACAGAATCCTCATTGAGGAACCTGGACTCTTCGGGCAATCTATAGCGCCACCATCGGAAACACCCTCTCTCAGAAGAAGTTTGTCCTGACCAATAATAGGCGAGCCTCTAAAACCCTTTCAAATCCCATAATTGTCGGGCTTCCTAGATTCACCCTAGACTCCCTCTGACGGGTTTTGGACTGCCCCTAGGCCTGCTAACTATGCCCCATCGGAAAAAATCGGTCTTCGTGTCGGAGACATCGCCCCTCCCCTTGTCAGTTAATTCGAATCCTCATCGCCTATCCCGTCGGCGACAAAGGACCTACATTGGCAATTCATGGCGCCACAAATGTCATTAACATCATTATTATTCATTTAAAAAACAACATTGTCTTCATCAATGTAGTAAGTGGTGTAAATATGGTGCTCTCTCTCTATCACTGTAAATATATGCAGCATACATACCTGTCTCT
>NW_022717063.1:159871-161980 GCF_011630105.1 Anneissia japonica
TTAATTATACAGTAAAAGTAATATATATCATATAGTAAAAATATAACGGTGGAATGTATTGCAAATAATGTCGGCAGAGTCCTCAATGGTAAACCAGAGCGAATAATAACAAACAGGCGAGGTTCATGAGTAGATTAGATTAGACATTTTATTACCATTTTTATTATTATTATTATATATATAATATATATATATATATATAGGCCTATATACATATATATGCCTATATACATATATAAGCACATTCAAGATTTTAAAAAATAGTACAATAACTTCTAATTGAATCTGTTTTCATTCACTAAATTAATATAAGAATCATCTTGCGATTTCATAATTCTACAATCATATACAGTACTGAAATAATAAACTACACTTTGTTACATTCGTTATTTACACCTTTTGTAATTAGTCATGTATTATTATTATTATGATTATTATTATTAAAAAGCATTTATATAGCGCCTTCACAAAAAAATCAAAGCGCTATACATTAAAACCCATTACAAGATAGAAATAAGTACAATATTTTAAATCTATCAATAAAAATTGCAAGTACTTTTTTCATTTTTAATTAAAAATTCACTAATTAACCTTACCAACTCAGAAACGTACAGTAACCAAGGACATTTTCCAAGACCAAGTCTATACCTAACATTAATTGTATGTAGGCCTCTACAGAATGTTGAGATTGAAAGTAATTCATTGGCAAATTTGTCAAACCTCTCAAGTACAAATTTGTTTCCACTTATTTTTTCTTTTGCTTTTTTTTTAAATTAAAAATTCACTAATTAATCTTTCCAACTCAAAAAAGTGTACAATAACCAAGGACATTTTCTAAGACCAAGTCAATACCTAACATTAATTGTCTGTAGGCCTCTACAAAATGTTGATATTTGAAGTAATTCATTGGCAAATTCGTCAAATATTTCATACAAATTCTTTTTTCCCAAATCTAGAGACATTTTCATTCCGTTTTCATGTATTACAAATTATTTTATTATCATAACTGATATATATTCCTTGAAACATTACAGGTTCTACACAAATGTAATTTCGCGCAAATCACTCTTTTTGGTTTCTTACAACCGATTTACATGTCTTTGCTTTTGTTTTTATTCAGAGTCACACCTGAAACTTCATTTCAAAACTGGAAATCCAATACTTTTACATAGTGGATTGTCTCATATCATTAGCCATTAGTTTCAACAACTAAAATAAATAATGAAACTGAGAGGTGTCATCCTTGGCGGATCCCGCAATTCATTAGGAAACCCTCAAACATCCATCCTTTAGTTACAGTAAAGATCTCTGTATCAGTGTACATTATTGCCACCCAATTTATAAACTGATTCCCATCTGTCCAGTTTATTCTTCTATATAAACAGCAGAAAGTCACAGGTTCCAATGGGTTGGGGCATATTCCTCTTGTCTAAAATTTGATCGATCCTCCTTGCATGTGCCTTTTTTGGACCATGAAACAGGATTGTTGCATGTTTTCCCTTATTGTTTTCTAAACCATTAAGTGATATTTGATAATAAATAATTATAGCATTACGTTGTAGAGTTTATTTGCTTATTGTACCATGATTCATTAAAGAGTAACAATTCAGAGATCCCGTTTTGTCGTTCAGAATGTTTATGTTCAGGGTATATCATACGTCCTACTCATCTCTGATATTAGGCCTAAAGCTATTCCATTACCCATGATCAAAAAGAGTCTGAAAATATTTTTTTTCCAATCAAATTCAAATTATTCCCAAACAAGACCCCAGTGGGTCACTGGGCATCGACAGCAAAAAATCCTGGGTTCGAGTCCTGATTGTGCCAACTTTTCATATACACACACACACAGTTACTGCGAGACAGTTTGGTGGTAGTGTCGCTTTTGTACCGTTTATCTATCTTTATTTATTGACATTATATATTTACATAGACCTACTGTATATTACATTCTCCTGATAATTGTGAAATCTCTTGTTCTATTGTATAATCTAATGTTATGCAACTATCATATACATAATATATAATATAATATATACATATATATTATATACATATATAATATATATATATATAATATATATATAATATATATATATATATATATAT
>NW_022717063.1:162008-166884 GCF_011630105.1 Anneissia japonica
CAAGTGAACACAATCAAACATAAACATATAAACATCTAAAGAAAAAAAATAGGATTGCATAAACTAGGTGAGAATTACTATAATTCCTAACCCTATTTTGGATTATTATGAATCTCATGAATCATATTTTTGTGATAATAATCTTGCAAGCTATTACTTTGCTGTATGTCATTATAACAATACTATTAGTGCCTTAGATTGATATTTTCCGATGCAAGTGACCGTTTTCCAAGCCTAACTTGATTATTTCTAGTGCGATTATTTTCGGACTGGCTAGGATACGAAGACGAGTTGGAGAATGACTTACGCTTGCCAGAGGATTCTTCTTTTTGAAAATGTGAAAGCAAACTTTTTTTGCTTTTGTCGGACATAAACGATCGAAAAAGTTTTGAATTTCCTGGAATACTGAGCAACGCTTCCCACCAGTAAGTGCGTACTTCCTTATGTCTAACACAATACATTACGAATATAAGTAACCCTTGGAAAGAATTAAGAATACAAAAAAGCCACAGCATAATATCTGAAGCATCTCCAATGGAGAAGAAGCCGATCAGCCACGTTAAGCCCAAAACTACTGTAACGCTTACTGCACTTTGTAACATCTTTATCCCTCTGCGTCTGGTTTTCTTTCCTCTTATGTGAGATTGATTTGTGTTTTTTCCATGCTGGATTAATCTATTTAAAACCAGAATGAATATGGCCATGTTGAAAAGTAAGGATAGTGCAACAGGAATTGCTACGCTGTAGTACATACGTTGGAGTGCCAGAAAACAACTGTAAGTAGATAAACACCAGAAAAGTCATGTTTCATAATAAGCAGTATTTCAGTATAGGGTACTTGATCCATTAATACGTGTGTGTTGCATAATACACACAATAGTAATGTGCACATATATACAATAATATTAATAGGCCTATAATATACAAGTATATAAATTTCGTATCACCTTATGTTGGGTGTGTTGCCATAAATTGTAAGTTGGTAAACATAGACAAATGAAATTATATATATGAATTGGCTGGCTTGTGTAATAGATATTTTATACTTGTTATTTGGCAGTGCTGCAAGGATGCTGTGCAGAAAAGACAGAAAACAAACTGAAACACTTTTGCTTGATGACAAGCAGCTGTTTAAAACTTGTCTATAACTTACTGCTCATTAGAATCCACATAGTTGTTAGAGTCAATAGATGCAGAAACTGAGACAATCACCACTGGTAAACCTGTATAAAAAGTTTAAAATCCATGATTTTACAACAAAATATATATTTTGATATGATTGAATAGTTCAATCCAATATGTAAAAAGCAAGCCGCTGTAACACTCTAAGCATTCATTAGACGCAAAATATCTTTATAACAAACTAAAATACTTACCCCATGCAAACAAGCAAGCTTTAAAGAGAAAGTAGGACACACCGAGACTTTTAAAGACTTTCACAAATAAGTAGTACATATTTACAGCTTGAACACTCATCCAGAAGATTGATGAGAGCAAGAAGTAATGTAGAAAAGCTCCAACAACCATACACCCTAGACTGGGGTCACCTTCTACTTCTTCTGTGGTTCTATCAATTTCAGCAAGAAAGACAATATACAAACCAAGCAAAGACAAACACAGCTGGCATAGAATTTGCTTAGGTTGACTCCTCCGAAATTGCCTAAATATGAATTAAAATTAATACCATCATCATCATTTTTATACAAAGAAAATTATGTTTTATGATTTTAGTTGTTTTCCTTTTTTTATGGGCGCATTCAGGGAACAGTGAAATTTCACTGTTCCCTGGTGCATTAGATGTTATTTTTTAAATTTGTGTGTAATTATTTCATGGCATTTTATATCTCAACTTCTGCTAACACGCGACTGGAAAACATGGTCTTGTGCTTTAGTAAATTTACTACCGTATGTATTATTTACAATACTATTGTTTATTATATATACTATACAAATTGGCTATATTTTAAAATAATGATAAAACATCTTTACATACCTTTTACTCACAAATGTAAGTATTGTCAAAATAAGAGATGCAATTGATATGCTTAAGCCAACGATTGTCACAATGTCAGCTGCCGGGGGAAGAGATCCAACCATATGGAAATCCTATTAAAAAGCAAAGACGCAAAGGACATATTCTGAAGACGAATTCAATATTACATATGTATATATATATTAACCTGTCTCTTATACACATCTAGATGTGTATAAGAGACAGTATAAAGTATAGTAAAACAGCAGCAAGTAAGTGGAAAGTACATTAATAACAATGAGCAAGTTCCAGTATTGCGTTTGTTGGTTACTTCTTCAGATTTAGATTAAACGAGATATATTAGTTTGATTTTATTCATTTATTCGACTAATGCATATTTACAATAGTTATAAGACTAAATAATACCAATAACTAAATTACATAATAATCCAAATAAGCCCCAAAATAACAATAAAAAAAAAAATATGATAATTATAATGGTAATGATAATAAAATTGATAAAGATAACAAAAATGATAATGATGATATAGATATTGATATAAAGATAGTGATGATAATAATAATTACTATTAATATTATTATTATTATAATTATTATTTTTATTATTATTATTAGGCCTATTATTATTAGGCCTATTATTATTATTATTATGACTGAAATAATACTAAAAGAATAATTAACATAATTATTAATTTCAAAGTTAAATAGAAGCGCAGATTCATAAATTCAGTGAACGCTTGTGCTGCTGGTGATTAGGTGAACATACCATAAGTATAGCAAAGTTAGTTAGATGTGTGCACTCGCAATACTGCCTGTCACTCCCATCATCCGATCCGTTTACAAATATGCAGCCGTCAGTCGACCATCCTCCAATTCCATCAAGTTTAAAATCCCAAAATACACAGGTTGTATTTCTGTTTGTTTCAGAAATCTGCAAACAACCGTAATTTAAGTGCAAAATTTATGGATAAACTGACCGAAGTTTATCCACAATGCAGATTTATTAACTTGTTTTAAATGACTATTACTATTTTCTTACAAGAGTAATTAATTTTTGGAATGAAAATTGTAATCTAAATAGATTGTTGGTATGTTGTAATTTTTTTGTTTAAGTGTTATTATTCTTTAATTAATCTGGGTTTGTCATTATCAAGCATTGATGAGTATCTACATAGATTTAGATTACTATATGATTAATAATTTCAGTATTATAAAATCAATATTTTAAAATCAATATTATTAAAAAAAGTTACTTCGATGGGAATGAATGTGGTAACGATGGGCTGGTCCAATTCCACACGATCTAATCCAGGCACAGAGAGAGAAATAACTTGACTATTTGGTCTGCGACCTGAGCTATCCTTAATAAACTGAGCAGATTGGAACAGTCTACTGTCATTGTAAACAATAACTATAATTCGGAAATCTAAAAAAAACAAACCACACAATTATCACAAAAAAGGCACTGCATTGTTGTGTGACCAAAATATCGTTATTACATTTTTCTGATAAAACTATATTTTAGTAGGTCCCTAAGATATACTGTACTATAAAACATAGTATTGTATAAAGTAGCACTTTATATAATTAATAATAATGATAAATCAATTCACTTGTTATTTTACTTCCCTTTACTAGACAAAGTTTAATTAACTGATAATATTACTGATTTCATTTCTTCTAATAGCAGCTTTATGTTTTCTAATATACTTTGCAATCTATTGGTTTGTGAATAGAGATATATGTATTGTATGAAACAATAGACCTGATTTTCAACATGTTTATACATAATTACAAATATCATTGTTACTATTATTTATTTTATTTTTGGTTGATGCAGCAGTACTTCCTATTGTCATTAGCTATGGAATCCATCACACACAAAATTTTGGCAATTATCCTATTTTCAATCCTAACACGAAAGATACCAATTATATTTTAAATGAATAATATTCTACAAAAAAAAAAATAAATAAAAAAAAATCTACTGATTGAAGAGAAAGAGAGAGTAAGAAAAACGAGAGAGACAAAATGTGGATTGATTAGCTTACCTAAGACCACCACAAAATGAAACTTTTACTTACAAACATTCGCCGGTGAGCCTAATGCAACCAAATATTTTTACATTATTCTACTTCATGAAGGAATTAGAAACTAATGGCTCCATGCTTTAACTATTACCTGTCATATTATTCTCCTTGATGACATCAGATATACTGTTTGGCAGAGCAATTGACACATTGGCAGCATCAGGTATTTTCACACCATCGTCAAGTACTTCAACAGCACCTACACCATTCTCATTTGATTCTGATATAAAATTTAAGTAAGTCATGTCTTCTTCACTAATTTGAGTTGCATCAAGCCTCTGAGCCTGTACTGCAATATTTGGTGTAATTTCTTTATAAATGCCCTCTGCATTTAGCTCTACTTTGCCCAGTTGATCTTCAAGAACTGCAACAATTTTTGTAGGAGACTGATCCTCAATTTGACTTTGAATTAGAGTTTCCTCGTCAATACTAAATAAGTTATTTACTACCATAACAATAGATTCTGTCACCTAACAGTGAATAAATAAAAATTATTTATAGTTAATTTAGGTATAAACATCACAAAAACAAACGTTGGAACTGGTAGTCACAGGTAAGTGCGTAGAACAATAAACAAAATTTATGAGGGTGGTCCATGACTCCTCAGCCGCCGTAAAGAGGCGCCTCTAGTAGGTACATATTCCAACATTCCATAACAACAGGGGCTGAAATGAACCATAGCATCGGGTAAACCCCTACTCTTCCGAAAAGATGCAATGGGTTCTTTAAAGTGGCCACGAACCAGATGTGTAAGCGTTGACAGGCCGTAGTTAGCTTCGCTCCTGCCTTTACC
>NW_022717063.1:166968-173395 GCF_011630105.1 Anneissia japonica
TGAAGAATATCTGTCAATATTTCAGCAGTAGATTCCAAGGCTTCCACTGTGATGTCTTCTGCATTACTTGTAATTTCTACTACTTCATTGCTAACTTCCACAACATTATCCATTGTAACGTTCATCTACGGAAAGAATAATTGATATACTAAATACTAAAAAAAACATGCAGAAACGAACAGGGTTAACGTTAGACATTAAGTCATGTTTGTATTGATTAATGCCATTAGGAAAAATGTCCGACAAAACCGTAGCTCAAAATTTTAATTTGCCCCATCATTCTATTGTTTTCCCTAATGTCATTAACCAACACAAACATGACATAAGGAAAAACGTCCTTGAAAAATCCGTAGCCCAACATCTTAATTTACCCTATCATTCTATTTTTTTTCCTAATGTCATTAACCAACACAAAGTTATGGCAGTTATTTGAATCTGCTCAACCATGAAGCCCCTGTGGTCTAATGGTTATGACGCTCGCCTTGACAGCGAGAGATCGCAGGTGCGAATCCCGTCAGAGGCATTTTAGTACACATTGTATTTATTTACAGGATAACATTCGTTGAGAGCTATGCTACACGATGTACCATATATTAATTATTATATGGCATATGTATGTGTGTATATTATATGGCATATGTATGTGTGTATCATGGCATATGTATGTGTATATTATATGGCATATGTGTGTGTGTATATTATATGGTATATGTGTGTGTGTATATTATATGGTATATGTGTGTGTGTATATTATATGGTATATGTATGTGTGTATATTATATGGTATATGTATGTGTGTACATTATATGGTATATGTATGTGTGTATATTATATGGTATATGTATAGGTATGTGTGTATATTATATGGTATATGTATTTGTGTATAATATATGGTATATGTATGTGTGTATATTACATGGATATTACTTCTGATGAGCACCATATTTGAGGGTATTTTTTGCATTAGGCGCTTTATAGTATTATTATTATTATTTATTATTATTGTCATTGTGTGAAAGTTTGAGGTTAATCCGTCCAGTAGTTTTTGAGTTATGCTCCCAGAAGTACAACACACACCACAGCAGACAGACGGAGGGAGCTCATTGCAATACCCTCTTCCCCCTTCAGGGGTAGGGGGAATAATAATAATAATAACAATAATAATAATAATAATAATAATAATAATAATAATAATAATGATAATAATAATAATAATAATAAAAATAAATAAATAAATAAATAACAAGAGTGAGATTCGAACCTCATACAGTCAATTAATTTTACAGATAATACATGCTTTACTGCTCAGCTGCACTCCACCTGATACGAATGTATAGTTAGTAATATTAAACCCCTATAATACAACAACCACCAGCGGATCGATCGAATAAACTATATAGGCCTAGGTACATACTATATTATAGGTACATACATGGCGCAACAGGGCGAGGGTTTGTAATTTTAGATTCTCTTGTTACTGTTACTATGATACATTCTGTAATCCATTGATATGTTGCAATCTATAAAATTTGACCATCACCATATTTAGACGTTCTAACATATCTTCGGCTGTAGCATCAGGCCCACATTCTTCCATTTCAGGATCTTCCCATACAGCTGCACTTAATCCATCGCCTTTACACGTTCGGTTAGCACGAGGCATGAGATCTGATTGCACAAACATAGACATGATTTATATAATTAGAATGGTAGAAACATCATACTGTTAATATTGAAAAAGTTCAAACATGTTCATCTAACGTATATACTAGTGAACAGGCAATAAAATTAATCTAAATAAGTTTGAAAATTGATTACAAAGGTAGCTGCTAGAGTACAGCAAAGCCATAATAAAGGGACACCTTCGGGATCAAAAATTGTCGCCTTAATAGAGATGTCCCATGAATAAAGGTACCCCTTTTTAGAGGAAACTAACCGAAAACGTGAAATTGTCCACTTCATTTTTGTCACACAATAATGCAACTTGAAAACCATGTCTCATTGACCTAAGAATGTTTTAATCACAGTTTTTGTAGTTGTTAAGTCGCTTCTAAATGTAAGGCCTAAAAATTTTTTCAGCAGAAATGACACCTCAACTTCCAAAGAAGCCTCTGAATCCTTTTGATGCCTCCCTCAATCTACACGTTGGGCGAGTCAACTGCCTGCTCTCGCCTTTTTTGTTAGTTTGTAATATTTGAAATTTATGTTCTCTTAGACATATATTGAGTTGATATTATTTGATCATCATTTTTGTCCTTAATTCTTTCACTTTTTGGAAAGGATATTGGGCAGGCAAACGTTGATTTGCAGATATAGCTAAACTACACTTTTCGTGAACAAATCAGTTATTAGTTTATTTTTTAAAAATTTACAAAAATAAATGTTTTTATGCTTACAATTCACTTTACTCTCACCACACAAGTCTTCGGAATTTACAGTCTCTCCAACGTTTGCATCAGGAAATGTGAGGTTATCGTAAACTGTTCTATAACACATTTCTATTGTAAAATATTTCAAAAACAGAACAGGCTGCAGATGTTATCATGGTTTGAGCATTGGATAAGCCATTTGTTATGTCCTTGGGTAACACTTTCTACGTTTGTCTCTCTGCATACAGATATATAAGATACGACAAGTTATACTTTTACTTATTGTCTTGAGCACAAACACTGATAAATATGATAATTGGTATATTAATATCAATGTAGGCCTACTGTATATGCAGTCTGTGGTAAGCTAGTAAATTCATATCATTTAATGATTGGGAGTTTCTTTATTTTTTGGAAAACTAATTAGCTTTACATCAGAAGGCCAACATTTTTTAGCCACAGAATAAAGAATAGGTTTTATATTCTTTGTCTAATAATCAATTTAAGCATTTTTGTAGAAGCGGTTGGCGCATCTTTTGTGGCTTCAACTCCCAACCTTGATGTTAGGTGTTCGAAACTCTCGCCATGCAAGTTGTTTGTGTTCTTGGGCAAGGCAACCTATGGATGCCTCTCTCCACCCAGAAGTACAAGTGGGTACCTGGTAGGTTCGAACACAAACAACCGCAACATTATGGAATTCTCTCAAAGGACATGGGTATGTGTCCCATATGTGCTTAATCCGATGATCAGGGGTAATAATGCTAAGCGCATAGAGACATCTACAATAATACTGTAAAACCTCGAATTTAAGCCCTGGGCTTCTTTTTTTTTTTTGAAAACTTTGGATGGGCTTCTTTTCGAGACTACTTTTGCAAAATAAAGAGGGGGGCTTTTTTTCAAAATGAATGCTGTAATTTTGTGAATTTGTATTATAAAACAATAAATAAGGCCACAGTAACATCAGTCTATATCATGGAGTGTATTTAACTGGCATTAAATCAAGTAAACTACTTACACCAAGCTTGTATATAATTTATTTTGTTTTCTGAAATTCACGTACAGTGTATGTACTGTACTATATCGAAAAGAAGCCTATGCTATCTTTAAATGAAGCCCATGTGTTTCTTTTTCAAGTCTAATTTTGCAAATTTTGCTAATTTTGGGGGGGGGGGACTTCAATTCGAGATGGGCTTCATCTCGAGATTTAGCCCACTGGGCTTCAATTCGAGGTTTTACGGTATGCGATGTGTAAGTCAAAACTTATTATTATTGTTAAAAATATTTTAAATAGCCAACACTGAATTATATTGATCTAGCCTATATCTCATTGAACATTTGTTTTCTTTAATAAAGCAATTTAATATAGATTTTAACACTCAATATACATTTTTAATAAAAGAGTAAATACATTAAATGTACCTGTGCTGCTGATAACGAGGCTATCTGAGATCAGATATCCATTAGAATTATTTCCGATTCTGATGAGTTCCTGTTTTAAAATTTCCAAAAATTCATCATATGACGTATTTGTATTTAACACGTAGAAATTGGCATCAACAACTATACTACCAGGGGAGAAGCTGAGTATGTGTATCCTTACATCTTCATTTAATGACAAACGCTCGCTCAACTGAAAGGCAATTAAAATATTGCTTATTGTTTGTTTGTTTATTGTTTGTTTCTGTGATTTTCCACACACATCGAATCATATACAGTTGTACATTCAATATAGACAAATTACATATTAATTTTATTTAATTATTTCGAATAAGTAAAAACACAACGAGGCATTTATTAAATGCCTCGTGGTGTTTTTCCTTATTCAAAATTTTAATGGCATTATTCATCACGTTTGTAATTATAATAATTTAGATAGAACACAACAGTGCTCAATTGTAATTATTGCAATTGAGCACTATTGCGTTCATACAGTTTTTTGATGTGTATTTTAAATGTAGCCATATTAGTAATTAATTTTAAATTAGTTGGAAGAGCATTCCAGTCATTGGTAGCCGAAACGAAAAAGGTTGAATGAGACTGATTATTTCCTTTAAGCAGAGGTACAACCAAATTGACTTTATGTTGACGAGTGTTATGTGTATGAATTTCAGAAACTCGCGTAAATTGCTCAGAAAGATATGGAGCAGCCTTATTATTAAGAATCTTATGGAAATTACAAAGTCTTAGAAATTTAACTCGATCTTCAACCTTAAGTAGACCAAGGCTGGACAGCTCTTTGTGACCTACATGTGTCCGTGGTCCTAAATCAAGGATAAACCGAATCATTTTATTTTGGGTGACTTGAAGTTTTTGTTTTAAACCTTTATCAATACCTTCATACCATGAAGAAGCACAATAATAAAAAATGCATTGAATAAGGGCCATAGATAACAACTTTCTAGTATTTTTGTCAAGACACCTTGCTTGACGGTAAAGAAACCATAGTCTTGCATTTGCCTTCTTGATAACACTCTTGGCAATATTATTACCAGAGGCTGAATTATCGAGTTCAACATTAAGATATTTGACAGACTGGGAACCTTTTAATGTAAGGCCACCAGTAGTGACTTCAAATGATTTTATACGTTTAACTTTTTTTTTACTACCAAAAATTATTGACTCCGTTTTACTGAGGTTTATAGATAATTTGTTGTCAATAAGCCAAATTCTACATGAATTAAGAGCGTTACCAAGTCTATCGGCAATGACATTTGGATCTTTGTGCCAAAATACAATGGCACTATCATCAGCATATAAGAGTAATTAACATTCAGGGTTAATACTGACTATCAATATCATTTACAAAGTATAAAAAAAAGCAAGGGACCCAAAATGCTACCTTGGGGCACCCCGCATGTGATATCCATAGGCTCAGATAATGAATCTTCAACTTTAACAACCTGGGTCCTATTCGTCAGATATAAACGAAACCAGTCTAAGGAGGTAACGCCCATTAGAGCAAGTTTCTCACATAATATCTCGTGATCAACAGTATCAAATGCTTTACATAAATCAATTAGGACCATACCAGTATGTATGCCTTTGGAATTATTAAATTTAATCGTATCCGTTAAATTAATTAAGGTACTTTCAGTTGAATAAGTTTGTCGAAAACCTGACTGATATTGATAAATGAGATTATTGTTAATTGTTTACAAGGTATTGTTCTAACTGAATATGAACAGATTTTTCAAGAATTTTAGAAACAATATTTAGAATGCTTATGGGCCTATAATTTTCTGGGTTTTTACGGCATTTCTTTTTATACAATGGGGTGCATTCTTAGCATTTTTTAAGTCACTCGGAACATATCCCGTAGTGATGGACAGATTTGTAATATAAGTAATAGGAGAAGCCAATACATGGGCACCATCTTTAAAAAATCTTGCCGGTAACCCATTAAGACCGGTACTTTTAGTAGGGTCCAGGTTTTCTAACTGTTTCAGAATGAATTCCTCTGTAACAGGTTCAAGAGTAAATGAACTTAAAACTTTGGAAGAATAAAAATCTTTGATAACTTTAGAAGCATAGCTATATATATGTCTCATAGGGGGCAGCTTGTCAACAAGGTGATTGGCCATATTAGTAAAGTAAGTATTGAAACATCTAGCTACATCTTTTGAGTTGTGAATTTTTTATTCATTCATTTCAAGAACAATTTTAGATCTTTCATTTGCTTTTTTTACTGTACCCTAGTTTTTTAAGATTTTGCCATAATTTCTTTGGATTATTCTTATTTTCAACAATCTTATTCCTAAAATACGTTGATTTAGCTTTTTTTTACATCACTCTTAACTTTGTTTCACAATTTACAATACATATTATGGTCATCTTTATTTTTATTTTTAGACTTCTTAAATTTTTCAAGATATTTATCACGTGTTCGTATGTCATTTAAAATATCGGCGTTAAGCCATGGATCTGACCTCTGCTTTACTCTAACCTTCCGTAGGGGGGGGGGGCTATTGAGTTTATAACAGAGCTAAGAGTATCCTTAAATATTGACCAAGCTTCTTCTGCATTTTCATTAGAAATCACAATTGACCAGTCGATTGTAG
>NW_022717063.1:174037-187282 GCF_011630105.1 Anneissia japonica
TTACTATACTAAATTAAAATATATATATATTTTTGATTTTTCAGCAAACGTGTGAATCTTGCAAGTTGCAGTTACCTTGCTAGAATTCTATGTTCTTTGATGAGATGTAATAAATCAGCCGTAGCTTCTAACATGCCAATGAACCAAGCAAAGCCTTGTTGACTGCTGCCAAGAACGCTTTACTAGCTAAATGCTAAATAAATAATAATATTTATAAATTTATATTTTAGGCCAACTGCAATGTGTAAACAAATGTAAAATTGTTAATTAAAAGTAAACAAATTGATGAAAATTGTTTGTTTTCTTCATTTTGTGTAATACTTTCATGTTGCACAGCGCGTTGTAAGGCGTCACAGCGCGTCGCTACAGGAGGCGATCGCTTCATGAAAAAAATCTCCCTATTTTTTGGTTTTCAAACTTGGGATCTCTGTTATAACGTTTTAAAGATCGTGAGTAAATGGTTTTATGAGAAGTGTATTTTACTGTACGAGATTTACGAGTAGAAAATGTGAGCATGTGATCACTAATTCCGGTATTATTAACACCGAAATTAGCAATTTTATCTGGCGAGTTGCATAAAATGTGGTCTAAACATGAAGAGGAGTTCTTACCAAAATAGAAAATAATCGAGATCGGATTTTTTTTTTTTTTTTTGACTAATACCTGAAATAGGTTAGGCCTGAAACTGCAGTCCTTATTAAGGAAGACCCTAGGCCTAAGGGCTCGTAGGAACCACAACAGAAGGATGGAAAGCTTTCCAAACAAAAAATAGTCAAAGTAGTGACGGAATAAATACTAACCAAGTGTATATTGAAATAAATTTAACAGAGCAACCCGATTTTTTGGAAAATTTGGGTCGGTCGCAGAGGGCAACACAATGTGCACAAACTTCAAACGATTCCCTCTGTATTTCTTAGCTACAAACTTGTTTCGTATGAGTAGCTAAAAGCTACCCACACTCATCAGGCGTAAATACATAATAAGCATACCAAGTTGTTTATTAAACTAACAGCGAATATATGTTAATTACCATGGTGCATAGATAAATGGTCCTTAGTAGCCTATTGTTTAAGTTAGTTGTTGCATAGCAAATGTTTCTTTCTTTGCCTACATGAACTGGCTAGTTCATTTCTGTGGTTAAGAGGACTTAAGTTTGGCTTACAAATTATGAAATATTTTACTATTATGCATAAATTACATTTCTTAGTAGCTGTGGAGTAAGGTTTACATTTGGCTAGGATTCTCCACTTTATGGAATACAACATAGACTTATCTTTTAGTGTCCATATATATTGACTTAGAGTTGTGGCATTTTTCTGAGTTTTATTTCTAAAATTGCTGTTGTGTCCATTGAATCTGGTTTTAAAGGTGTGTTCAGTAAGTCCAACATAGGTTTCATCCGTTCATTAGAAATATCCTGATGATTTGCACCAACTTCTCTTTGATTATATATATATATATAATTGCCATGCGTCTATCGCTCGCTGGAAGCAAATGTGGATTTGTCGTGTGATGGTCGTATGACCATTGTACGACGTAGTAAGTTTCCGGCTTTAGTGAACACTTTAATTCTACAGGCCATTCTATCAAAGATTTAAGGTTCATCATCATAGGGTCCAACTACAGATCTTTTTAAAGGAAAACGATGTGCTGAAATACGTTGGATCTTTTATCTTAAATCGCATGTAAAGGGGCTGAATAAAGACCTATGCTTTGTCAGCGATTACTCCTTTGTACATGCATCTTAACTAGGCTTACAGCTCAGAACATCATGTCACGCGAGACATATTTCTGGTGTATTATATTTCTTTATTAAGCGCGCTCTTTTTGATTACCATTGTTTACCATTATATTATTTCAATTACTATATTGCATACAATAGGTTAAAAAATAGCCGTCAATATTATGACACATTTCTGGTCATTTTATTAAGTGCGCCTTTTATTTACCTTGATTTACCATTATATCATTTCTATTACTATGTATTAAATTATTTTTATTATTGCTATTATCATCTTTATTATGTTTATTATTTTAATAATTTTGATGGGTCAGCAACTGTATATTTTAATCCACTGTTTTTAAGTACAGTATATCAAGCGATCAACCAATAATGTATATTTGTTAGTAAGCCAAACTATTTCTATTAGCTATCTGATCACACATAAGGTATTAGTTATCTAACTTCACACCTTTTTTATGATACTAATATATATGTCAAAGTACTATGCAGGATCTGTTGTATGTTCAGTACACACTGAAGTACAGTATACAGTATATACACACATCTCTTATACACATCTAGATGTGTATAAGAGACAGGCTTTAACTTGAGTATTTTATATATTAGATGAAATATTGTGTTGTTCAGAAGACATTTGGTTGTACTTACAAAATCTGAGATATTGGAAGATAGCTGTTTGAACTCTGTCGAAGATGGATCGTTAAAATTTACCTCAAAGGGACGGTCAAACGTCAAAGACACAGAAAAAATTGAAGTACCTGAGTAGGTCAGAATTGAAAAAGAATAAAAACCATGACAAAAATTATTTTCATACTATATATTTCTAATGACGAAATAGTGAAACACCACTGAAAACATAAATGCATTTAGTATACGCTATCTCTCACACAATATATAGGCAAAGCTGGTTAGGTCATTAAACAACGAACCATAATATTATTTATTTAAAATTAAATTAATTGACATAAGCATAGCCTAACCACGGGGTAATTTTTCTCAGACTTACTGAACATTAGTTATTGTAGTAACAAACAACGTACTACAACAGCAACAACGAAAAAAACATGATCAAAAAATCATGAACAAAAAACAAACCACTAGACTCCGTAGCATTATTATCTTGCATTGTGTAAAGTTTAAAGCCAATCAGACTTACCAAACTTTAGTTAGCATGGCAAGTTACTTACCAGATTAGTGAATTATCAATTATGCAGATGAGCAGTTAGCATATGCACACACGTACCAAAACCACTAGGCTCCATCTTAGCATGGTCTTAGCTTGCATTCTACCAAGTCTGAAGTCAATCGTACTTACAAACTATACCATATTTATCTTATACTGGCTTGCTAATAATAGTTATAATAATAACTAAAATAATTCTTTTCCAATGATAGATGTTATATACTACAGACATGTTAAGGTACACAGCCTTGGTAGTGGAAAAGTAATGTATGGAAACGCTACCTTTCACAATTAATGGAACCCTGTTTGAATAAACACTACTATCTGCTCCGAATCCGCAACAAGTGTAATAACCTTGATTTTCTACTGTTATTGTAACTGTTATTAAGAATTGGTTCTTTGTATATGAAATTGAGACATTGTCTTTACACCACTGCCAGTCATTCGAATAGAGCACGTTGCAAGTAAGGTTCACTGTATCATAAAGTTCAGCCTTTATTGACAATGGTGTGACTGAAAACACTGGTGCTACAGGAAATAAACGAATAGTAAATTTAAACATATAAAAAACATATATACTGTATAAAAACATATATAAAAGTGAGGTGAAAGAACAATGTTTTTAAAGATGGTATTTTGAGATTTTTTCTAAAAAAAAAAAAAAAAATAGGTAGTACAGCTTTTTGTGTTTTTATGTTTTTTGTTTTATGAAATGTTCCTCATTTGTTATTTTCTTTGCTGGGATCTGCGGAGGACCAGGGATTTTATCCGTGAGCAGTCCCCCAGAATAAACAATAAAAGAAAAGGGAAAAAAAAGAAAAGATAATAGAGCGTATTTTTGAGGTTGTCGGTACCATAATATAGAAGAAACAATTGATAAGGAACTTTTATGTTGATAGGCCGGCTATACCTGATAAGACTTTTATCAGTGTTCTTATTTTCCAGAATTGTTTCTACTAATTATATAGTGCTAAATTGATTCTATATTATGTCACTTCATTATAATACTGCCTCTAGAGTACGCTCTAGATTTTTTTACATCAGACACATTTTGTGAGGACACATATCAGTAATTATCTGAAAAAGTGTCTTTTGTAGGATTGTATTTGCAATATGTATGTATGTGGTGTAAAAAGATGTAAAACTAGCCACCCATTGGATAATTGCTGGCGAGATCCCCAAATTAAGTAGTTTCTCAAAGGCAACATTGTGATCCACCATATCAATAGCCTTTGAGAAATCGGTCCACTGGTGCTGTGCGATCTCTTAGAGGCTCTCATAAGTTTACGGTAGACATCTATAAGACAGTGGACAGTATGTCTCTTTCTAGGTTTGATATCAACTGCCTAAGATCATGAAGAAATTGCATTCTCAATGGTAATATAGTCTTTAAAAAATATCTGTGTTAAATTCACAGTAGGCCTACCATTTATTACAAGTGACAGGCCTATTTGCAGTGAGGTAATGTTGGGTGGTGCACATATTGTGCTCAAGTAGTAGCAAGAATATAAAATATTTAGGTTACCTGTTCTTGTAAACTGAGATACAGTAACACCTGTAGAGCCATACTCAGTTGTAGCAATGCTTGTAGTTGGATTTTCAGTTGTTAATTCTACACTTTTTGTGCTAGACTGTGCTGTAGTTGGGCCATCAGTTGTTAAATCCACACTTGTTGTGTCAGGTTGAGTTGTAGCAGTGCTTGTAGTTGGACCATCAGTTGTTAAATCAGCACTTGTTGTGTCAGGCTGAGTTGTAGCAATGTTTGTAGTTGGACCGTCAGTTGTTAAATCAGCACTTGTTGTGTCAGGCTGAGTTGTAGCAATGCTTGTAGTTGGATCATCAGTTGTTAAATCCACACTTGTTGTGTCAGGCTGAGTTGTAGCAATCCTTGTAGTTGGATCATCAGTTGTTAAATCAGCACTTGTTGTGTCAGGCTGAGTTGTAGCAATGCTTGTAGTTGGACCATCAGTTGTTAAATCCACACTTGTTGTGTCAGGCTGAGTTGTAGCAATGCTTGTAGTTGGACCATCATTTGTTAAATCAGCACTTGTTGTGTCAGGCTGAGTTGTAGCAATGTCTGTCGTAGTGGGATCATCAGTTGTTAAATATACACTTGTTTTGTCGGACTCCGTTGTGGCAATGTCTGTAGTTGGACAGTATACAATCAGATTAGTTTTTTAATTGGATTGGTTTGGATTCAGGCCTAGTATTTTGTTAGTATTTTGTATTTCTAAAGCAGAATACCCTATTTTTATTTTGAAATGAGTGTAAAGGTTTCTTTTGTGAAATCTTAGGACAGATATGTTTTCGACAGTTAGGCCAATTTAATCATTACTTTTTATTGTTAAACTTAACCTTTTCGAATTTGTAATTAAAATTGAAAACTAACCTAATTCACACAGGCGCGTAACAGGGATCTTGGGTTGGGGGGGGGGGGCATAGGTAATAATTTTCCCAGTTAGTAATTTATCATAACCACCCCACCCCACCCCCATATAGAAAACAATACAACCATCAACCAAACAACGAAACACTAAAATTTAATCGGCTCATATTCACTGCAGTGAAGTGACCTTAAGAAGCCTTAGGGCCCCGTTCGAGCGAAAAAATATCCGTGCGATTTACCAGTTAATTCACCGGTACACACTTTCTAAAACTGCTCGGACACTAGTCTAATTACCTTACCATCTGGATTATCCGCAACAATTTTGACCACCAAATTGCTGGGTAGAATACCGTGTATGGAATGACCATGGAGCCGGAGGCGATGATAAATCAACCTTAATTGTTTTTCAAAATGTTTTGTCCACAGCCCAGCGCGAAATTCAATAGGTTATGGCCCAGGCGTGGTTGCAGCTCTCCTTCGCCTCCTCACACATGCACGACGAAATCTAAATTTAGTAGCATATCTATGCGAACGATTTGTAGATTTACCATTATTCGGAGAAATAAACATGAATAAACTAGCCTACGTACAGATTTTAAAGCAGCCATTATAAGTTATTGAGCTACATTATCGTTCCACCGTGCGGCGCTGTGTGTACGCGAGCCGGTTTTAGCATGGAGGTAGCAATTATACAAAGAATGGGTTGTTGACCATTGGATAAGTTGAAATTTACTTCCGGAGTAGTTTTTTCGTTACACGTATTTACCGTGAGCTAAAACTTGCTTGAACGGTCGACCACCCGGTGAAATAAACGGAATACGGTTGCCGTTTTTTGCTTGAACGGGCCCTTAGTCATCATTTAGACTTGCTCATTTTATGGTTTTTATACTTTGTTTGAGTCTTAAATATTATTATTAGAAGTATTACTGTACTAGTTTAACAATTTTACAATTTAGGCTATAACGGTCATTCATATTTTACGACGCACTTTTCCTAGCCAGCCTGAATCCGGCTATCCCAGACCTGCACAATAATGGTACGTTCCTGCTTCTTACCAGCTGGCAGAGAAATCTACAACAGTATGTTTTAGATCCTTCTGTCGGTTGCCAAATGAAATATGAATATAAATAACATTCTAATCTGCATCTTACTTCCAATCATTACCAAATTCGAGGAGGACCAATACACATGTAATATTGTCAATGTGTAAAAGTTTGGGATGAATCGGTCCAGACGTTTTTTAGTTATGGGCCCGGAAAGACACATACAAACAGACACACACAGACACGCTATTGTAATAGCCTTCACTAATCCTTCGGAGAGGTGAGGGTAATAATTGTGCAATTTTTGGCTGTCTCTCAAGATTATACTTAACCTATTCTGTATAATTACCATAAAGACATACTGTACAATCTATTATGATAAAATATTTAAAAAAAACACTTTGATGAAACAGGATTAAAACTCTAATTTCAACTTTCTAAAAAAAACCCTTTAATCTCTAACTGCGTTGTTACAGTTTCTCATCCCCCTTCCACACAGTTTTAGTGCTTGTTGAAATACTTAGTCATTATGGCCGGCCCAACACATATCTGTAAATGGTAATGCATTTCTGAGCATCTAGAAAACAAACATCACCAGCTTCAGTGGCCTTCCACCGGTCACTGAACCATACAAAAAGACACCAGGTTTCTAATGACTTCGATCATACTTTGCCTATTGGAGATGTGTTGGCCTGTTGTGTTGGAACTTTCTGCGCTATTACTCATTCTGAGTGTCCAAAGATTAATTAATGTTAAAATCAATCGAGAAGTGAAATCTGCTTTGGTTTCTGGTTCGGGTGGGTAAAGCCGGCCTCCTCAGGACCCCAAATAAATGCAGGATTTCAACAGGGTAAAAAATTTTTTATTAAAATCGCCCGATAAGCATGGATGGGATACCATACAATCTTATGTTTCTGATGAGTTTGCCTGCAATTCTTATGACTTATGGAATTTTAACGGCGAGAGAGGGAGTGCAAACGTAGGTGTTCTGCTGGCAGAGGATGGGGAAATTTTTGTTATTCAACCTTTACCCCAGGTTCAGCAGGAGCATTTCCAAAGCCACAGTTCCAGTATGGAGGAAATAATTAATTAATATAATAATAATTTCTTAATTTATTATATTTCCTTCATGGTTGGAGGCACCAACAACTCGCGTCAACCAAATTTATCATTCGCTATGTTAGTTGGCGTGTGTGGCCGCACCTTTCCCAGAGTAAACATGGATTGGTACAAAAACGTAGTATTTGTATATGTTTTACTGGTGTTGAGATGAGATTGCCTGTTATATCACATCAACCATTACCAATATAAAGCCATCGAAATAAAAAAATATTAGGTGCCTACAACTGTTTGCATGATAATCAACTCACATTCATGAATATACAATCCTGCAGGTTCATTTAAAGTTTCACCAATTTCAGTAATGTTGCTTCCAGTGAGTTTATTTGCACGCAATATATGATCCTGATCCCAGTCAGTCCAATAAACATAAGATTTAAAAACACGAATAGCAAATGGATGTAAATCGTAATTATTCGAGCCTGCTAAAAGTAGAGTACGTTGTTCTCCAAATAAATCTGAATATTCTATCCGACCGAAATCTCCTGCATCACACCAGTATAGTCTGTTTACTATTGGAAAAAAAATATGTATGTAATATTTCTTTCAATTAATTCACATGTATTTAATATTTTTAATCAGTGAAATGGGACCAAAAATAAATAAAAAGAGGAAAACGATATTAAACTAAAATATAATCAAGTTATATATAGGCATATCGTTTACCTGTTTGTTTATACAAAATATGCATATGTCATAGTACAGTTTAGAGATAAAATCGCAACCATTTTGCAGTGATGCAATAATGTGGGGTCGCATCCAACAAATACTAAACAATTAACATAGAAAAATTCTGGTTTTTGTTCAGTAAAATAATTATCAAAATTTGATCATTATTTAATGCTGATGCCTTTGATGCAGGGGTTTATCCAGAAAAAGGAAGTAGGCTGTCGAAAATGGAAGCCAGTGGGCATGGCACTAGGCCAATGGACGGGCTACGCCCATCTTTGGGAATCCCCACCGAATATTGGTACGACAACAACGTACATTCAATCAATAAATGTTGTTTTTATCAAACGTAAATATGATTTAGGTTTATTTTAATCATGGACCTATTAATAAGAATGTAACAGTCGATAGATTTGAAGAATATAAAGATTTGAAGAATATAAAGAATTTGCTAAAGGTAGACCAGGCCCAATTAGGCTACGCCGAGCTGATTAGGCCAAGATGTCCAAGCCGTCACAGTAAAAGTGGCCGTCCTAAATAATTGTAGGCTGTCCAAAAGACGGCCGGACGACTCACTGGCTGGCTAAGCCCATGCTTTGATGTGTTATAGTATAATTTAATGTTGATACCATGTGTCATACCATAATTTTCAATTATATCATTTCTGTCCCTGCAACAAATAGAGGTCACTTTAGAATACAAATTAGAATAAAAACATTGTTCCATTATGTGAGAAGCAAATATCCTGATTACTTCTATTGTTAATTGACTCACCAGGAAGATCAAGTGCTAGACCATTTGGTAACTGTAGACCTGAATCAACCAAAGTAGTCCTGTTATTTCCATCTTCCATATTTGCTCTTTCAATTTTTAGTGCATCCCAGTCCGTCCAATACATATGACTAAAATATAGAATTTAAACTCAAAGGTTACAATAAATCTATCTATAAATATGCTTATGAATTGTAATCAGGATATTTGATATTTAATATTTATTAGAAATCGCTTTTGAATCAGTGGCACTCACATAATTAGCTAATTAGTGTAGTTCCACTCTTAAAAATTAGATGAAAAGGTAAAGTTCGATGTACATAATCAAAATGTCAAAGAAAAAAAAATTGAAAAAATATGATTTTTGAAGTTTGTGTCACTTTGTGAAAACGGTGACGAATTGAATGATAGATTAATCGAATGGTTAGGCCTACTCAAGTATTTATGGTCAGATGGCATGCATTTTGATGGAACTATAATGTACATAAACTGACTAGAACAGTCAAATATCTCGTGTGGTATTTATGTTTAGCATACCCTTTTGTAACATCCAGCACTATTGCTCTAGGTTTAAATATATCTTGAGTAATTAATTGAACTTCTCCAGTTCCATTTAAATTGGTCCTCACAATACTTTTAGAACCAGAATCAGTCCAATAAAGCTTTTCACCAATCCTATCAATGGCAAGTCCTTCAACCACTGAAAACAAATAAACACGAATAGTCAATTATTAAAAAGATAGGCCTACTGTAAATTCATGGGCGGATCCAAGAGGCTGTGGTAAAGACAAACTGAAGAAAATAAAAGAAAATTTTAGACACACATTATGCTGTTGCCCTTGTGTGACTGAGTAAAGAAAATGTATTATTATGGCACGACTAGATGGCCAGAAAATGGCACTCATAGACTTAAAATTGTGTATATAATTTTCTTTTTATCTCCATTTTCATTTTTTTTTTGGACAAATTTGGTGGGGTCCCGGGCCGAGAGGGGGGCCCCGGAGCGCCGCATGAGATCACATAGGCATTACGCCACTGCGCTGCATGATACCTGTAAAAAAATGTGATTTGTGTATTTTATTACCCTGGATCCAACCTAAAATTGAAATACTAACATATTATTTGTATTTCTCAATAGGCACGATTCTACTATCAAAAATTTGGACTTAGTTATTTCATCTGATCTGATTTCAGACAATCAATCAAAAAATTAGTTGATAACTTAACAAAAAGTTTTAAAAGTAGAGAAAGATATAAGATATTAATTTTTAACGTGATAGGGTACACCTCATATTTATCGTTATCAAAATTATCAATTTATAAAATACCAGATTATTGCAATTTAAACTCACCCATTCCATCAATAGATACAATTGTTTCTTTAGTAGAAGCTATCCTCTGAGTTCTACAAATACTGTGTTCTGACTAATATGGATCCAAAAAATTGAGGCCAGGGAGGGACTTTCACAGTTACATCTATACCACTTCAGACCCGCCATGGTTGGGGCTGAGGTATAGTAAGAAAATTTATGAATATGGCACCTTTATATTGCCAGAAATGGCACTTCACAGACATAAAATTGTGAAAATATTTTTCTCCAGTTAAAAAATATTTTGAAAAATTTAGTGGGGCCCCGGGCCAGCAGCTCCAGGCCGACAACACCCCCCTCCCCCATCCTCACTCTTTATTCCACCGCTGGATATTATATATGTCCTACAGTCAATTTCAGACACACATTATGCTGTTGCCCTTGTGTGACTGAGTAAAGAAAATGTATTATTATGGCACGGCTAGATGGCCAGAAAATGGCACTCATAGACTTAAAATTGTGTATATAATTTTCTTTTTATCTCCATTTTCATTTTTTTTTTGGACAAATTTGGTGGGGTCCCGGGCCGAGAGGGGGGCCCCGGAGCGCCGCATGAGATCACATAGGCATTACGCCACTGCGCTGCATGATACCTGTAAAAAAATGTGATTTGTGTATTTTATTACCCTGGATCCAACCTAAAATTGAAATACTAACATATTATTTGTATTTCTCAATAGGCACGATTCTACTATCAAAAATTTGGACTTAGTTATTTCATCTGATCTGATTTCAGACAATCAATCAAAAAATTAGTTGATAACTTAACAAAAAGTTTTAAAAGTAGAGAAAGATATAAGATATTAATTTTTAACGTGATAGGGTACACCTCATATTTATCGTTATCAAAATTATCAATTTATAAAATACCAGATTATTGCAATTTAAACTCACCCATTCCATCAATAGATACAATTGTTTCTTTAGTAGAAGCTATCCTCTGAGTTCTACAAATACTGTGTTCTGACACATCTGACCAATAAAAATAATTGGTGTCTGAATTGAAGTCGACAGCTACAGGACTTCCAGGTGGCGGAGAAATGGTCAACTGATTGAAGGTGAAGTTAACCGTTTCTTGATGATTAATCTCTGAGTAGAGTATTCCAGATGAGCTTATATCAGCGACAACAAGTATATACTTCACTATCAAAAATCAACAATATTATTTAGGAAGAAATATTATTTTTTATAACCAATTAAAAATTAAATTTTAAAAATGTAGTACCTTGTGTAATTAGGTTTGGTTACTAAGCACACAGTAACATGTTTATGGTAAATTTTAGATAAGTCTCAAAATTTTCATTGAGTGATTACTGTTTGCTAGTGCGAATAATAATAATTAAAAAAAAACAAAAAACAAAGTACAAAAATTTACAATTATTACAGTAATAACAGTTTTTGAGTTTGTTTCAACTGTAACGATTGTCTGTTGAAACTTTGAAGTTAACTGGTCCAGTACAGTAGTTTTTGATTTATGTGGCCGGAAGGACAAACATACCACACACACAGATACACACACACACACATACAGACAGACAGATGCGCGCCTTTGCAATACCCTCACCTCCTCCTTTGGAGGCGATATAGTAATTAAAATAATAAATTATTAAAAAATAAAACAAGATATATTTTATAAAAATATTGTTTATATAAATATAGAATTATTATTATTATTAAAAATAAACAATAACAATAAAATAATAATAATAATTATAACAACTTTTTTTTTTTAAACCATTTCTTTGGTGCATTGTATTTTTTATTGTTTTTACCTCTTTTTTTCTTTCTTCTGTTATTTTGTTAAATTATTTTTACTTAATCTGGACCTCTTGGGAAACCAGTACATCAATTGTATTGAAATGAGCTTTCCAGAACAAAGAAAGATTTGTATTGTATGGCTGGGTGGACTGAAGCAATGTAGCTGAAGTGCTGCTCAAGGACACAAGCGAATCTGCACAGCAGAGACTCAAAACTCCGACCTACGATTGAAAGCCTAAACGTCAACCGCTGCGCCAACATCAAGATCAATAATAATAATAATAATAATAATAATAATAATAACCTGAGATTACAACCCTCAAGCTCTTGTGCCATATTTATGTATATAGTGGATTCGCTCGACAGCTCCTTCCACCACACAAGGCTAGCATCATAGGCAATAGGCAAGCCCATCACTCAGGCGATTTTGATTTTGTAAGCCATCCGGACTGCTTGCAGTCCGCCAGCTAAAATTTGAGACACGGTCGATCTGCTCGAGTCGACTCGGCCTAGCCAAACGACTTGAGTTGGTTCTGTCGGCTATTGTAGCTGGAAACTACATAAATAACATTCAAAAATCTTCATCCTACTTTTGATCAACACCATATTTGAGGACCGAGATACATGTAACATTGTCAATGTGTGAAAATAAAGTAAATCGGTCCAGTAGTGTTAGAGCTATACGCCCGGCAGTACACACACACACCACACACAGACGCGCGCTATTTCAATACCTTCACCACATCTTCGAAGAGGCAAGCCTAGGGTAAGTACCTCTCCTTTAGAGAGGAGATGTTACTAAATTATAATATGGAACACATACCTGTAGTTGGGCCATCAGTTGTTAAATTCACGGTTGTTGTGACCGGCTGAGTTGTAGCAATGTTTGTAGTTGGACCATCAGTTGTTAAATCCACACTTGTTGTGACCGGCTGAGTTGTAGCAATGTCTGTAGTAGTTGGACCATCAGTTGTTAAATCCACACTTGTTGTGACAGGCCGAGTTGTAGCAATCCTTGTAGTTGGACCATCAGTTGTTAAATCCACACTTGTTGTGTCAGGCTGAGTTGTAGCAATACTTGTAGTTGGACCATCAGTTGTTAAATCAGCACTTGTTGTGTCAGGTTGAGTTGTATCAATGCTTGTAGTTGGACCATCAGTTGTTAAATCCACACTTGTTGTGTCAGGCTGAGTTGTAGCAAT
>NW_022717063.1:187359-267232 GCF_011630105.1 Anneissia japonica
GAAAACAAGTTGTTAAATTTAAAAAATAAGATTTTTTGCTCAAGCCATGAGCTGTAAGTGCACACCAATTGCCAATGTGGTATGGCAGTTGTAATCTTTCACGTAAAAATACAATTACGGCACACAGACACTTAAGAATGAGACATTTTGGAAGTCAAAAACTAAAGTTAGTCTTCATAACAATGTGAATATCGCTGATTGTTAGGGACTGGAGCCCTTCTGTAACCCACTACTGAGTATAATTCACGATCCATCCCCTACAGTTCTCACTGCTATTGCTCCGGAGTTTTTATAAACGATAGAATTCAAGGTAAATAGCTACTATTTCTAACATCTCAGTCTTGCACTCTTGACCCAGAAGACTCAAGAATCTAGAGATTCGCAAGAATAATAATAAGTTTGTGCAATTTTTGGCGGCCTCTCAAGATTACACTAATTGTTTTCTTAGGATTCAATAATTAAGTTATATAATTATTGAAATTTTTATATCAATACGCTTCATTTGATGCGGAACCTGTTAAATGTCTCAACTATTAATTTGGCAGTGAAAATGTCCATCTAGGGTATGTTGGCCATCTATTATACCATGGGTCACTAAATACACGACAGCAATTTAACCCCCTGGTGAATTAGACCTAAACCATAAGTTAAGTTGATAAGACAGTTTACTATAATGGAATAAAAAAAATGGAATGAATTGCAAAATATTTTAAAGGAATTTGATAATACATAATACATAATACATTTAAATATTTACTTAAAAAACATTTAATAAAAACATAATTTTTTTAAAATATTTGCTTCTCTTTGTATTGGTCGAGGACCCCTATGGAAACAAGCTCATAGAGCTTATACGGTTATCCTCTTATAATAATAATAAATTGGAGAATTTGTATAGCGCCTGTTAAAAAAAAAATTTTTTGTCACTGGCGCTTAAAGATAAGAGTTATTAATTAAAGGGGTAGGTTTTTAGGAGGGTCTTGAATGCATTCGTATCAGAAGTTGACCTAAGATTAGGTGGAAGAGAGTTCCATAATTTCGGAGCGGCAAAAGAGAAAGACTGTTTGCCAGTACGAACATGCAGCACTCTGGGGACAGATAACCTGAGAGAATTTGACTGTCTTGTGGAACGCGAAGATAATTGTTGTGAGATCGATGAAGAAAGATAGTGTGGGGCGTAGCCATATATGCATTTATGAGTGAGAAGAATAATTTTGATGTTTAGGCGTTACATATCGGTAGCCAATGAAGGTCTTTGAGGATAGGTGAAACATGATCACAAAGTTTAGTGAGACAGACAACACATGCTGCTGAGTTCTGAAGCTTTTGTAAGGGTCTTAATTGAATAGTAGAGGTCTCATACAATAAAGAGTTACAGAAATCAATTTTAGAGGTGATAAAAGCATGGACAAGTACTTCAGCAGCGGAGCGTGAAATGTATGGACGAATAGATCGAATTGGTCTAAGGTGAAAATATCCAGATTTACAGATAGATGAAATGTGGTTTTGAAAGGTAAACTGATTGTCAAACAGTACACCCAAATTTCGTGCTGTAGTTGACGACGGTATATTCACACCCTCTACAGATATCTGAATTGGGGGAAAAGAGTGAATGCTTCTAGATTTTGGAAATATAGTAAGTAATTCAGTTTTGTGAGGGTTGAGCTTGAGTTTCATTGTAGTCGTCCATTTGATAATGGAAGAAATACAAGACTCTATTGAATAAAGAGTCGAGGCTATGTCAGTAGTTATTAAGACCAACATGTTTCCAAAGCTGTATGTCATCAGCAAAGAAGTGAAAATTTAAACCATGTCTAGTGATTATGTTAGAAAGACTAGAAGTGTAGCAGATGAAATTCCGCAAGGAAGTGTGGCTACCTTGCGGAACGCCATACTTCAAAGGGAATGTGTTGGAAAATTCCGACCCAACATTAACACGAAAAGACCTGGAATCAAGGTAAGAGTACAGCAAATGGAGAGCTTTGTCGGAAATGCCAAAAGATTCTTTGAGCGTGTTCAACAATAAAGCGTGATAAATTGTATCAAACGCTGATGACAAATCCAACAAAACCAAGATAACACCTTTGGACTTGTCAAGAGAGTGCAAAACACTTGGCAATACATAAGAGGGCAGTTTCAACACTATGGTACTGTCGGTAAGCAGATTGTAATGTAGGTATTAGATTAAACGAAATAGTCATTAAGTCTTTCAAACATGACCCGTTCAGTGATCTTTGATAGGAATGAAAGCATTGAGACAGGGCGAAAGTTTTTTTTCTTGCTCTCATTTCTTTCTTTTCTTGCTCTCATTTTTGTGTGTTTTTATGTACTTGTTCTTTTGTTTTGATGTTATAATAATGAGGGCAATAAATAATAAACAAACAAACAAACATTGTCGTGCTATAAATGACATTATAAGTCAATCGTGACGTCATCACTGCAACTCCCAATGTTATTTGCCTATCCCCCTCAGTCTGATAATTTTTCAATAGGCTATAGTGAACGCTTGGCTAGAATTTTTTCAAGAAAAATAAATAATTTTTCGTCATCGCGAAGATATCGCGATGAAAATTGAATTAATTAGAACCCAAAGAAAGCTACTTCAAATTCAATATTAAGTATGAACAATTAAGGAATTCCTTGAATCAATAAAACCTGATAAACTAAACAAACTGAACATTTAATTGGAATATTCTAGACCTATTTTAAAGACTTAAAGAACGGAATTAGATGCAGGCCTACGGCCAGGCAGGAGGACACCCAGGCTTCCTCCTACGGCTAGTGCTAGACCTAGGATGTAGCCTAGCGTAGTTATGAAATCATCGCACGATTTTTACCTGTCTGCACTGACCAATAAGTCAGTGATTGTATTCTCTCTCGAATGCTTCAAAAAAATGTTATTTCTTTAACGAATGTCTATCAAAATGCATTACAAACAATTCTAACAAAATACAAGTTATCCGTCGTACTGACAGTACTTGATCATCAGCTACAGCTACAGCGTACAGCTACGCACACAGTATACTGATCATATCACTATAGCAACCGATGACTGCAACAGTTGGTTATCGAAACCAGGCAAATTGCCTTGTTAAAACTAACGCTAAAGACGGCGATTGAATTATAAAGCAATTAGTAGAGCATGCATCGTACACTAGTGGAAAATTATTATACTTGGGTTAGATTTAATGCATTCAAAAATTTCCTTCGGTAATTTTTCAAGCATTAAATCTAACCTTTGTATAATAATTTTCCTATAGTGTACTATGCGGACCTCTACTAATTGCTTACTATGGAGACAAACTTTTGGCAGATCAATCCATCACAATTATTAAGGGTATTTCAACAAGCAGGTTATTAACTCAGAGAAAACAATTTTTTCTATGATCAAATCGGAAGCCCTAAAAACATGTGGTGACTTAATTAGCCTCATCTCCAAGAGTAGCGGGTATATAGAGAAACACCCAATGATACCAATGAGAGAGAATTTAGAGAGAAAAGCAGGAGAACATGTCAGACATTAGAGAGATACTCTTGAAGCTGTCTCTGCTCTAAAGGATTCTAAATTTAGTAACCTAAACTAAGTAGCCTGGAGTTCAGTCACCTTGAACATGTTGTTGTACAGTAATATAGAGTACAGAACACAGAACTTTTATTGGTCTTGTGAAAGTAAAAATACAGTACAAGAAATTACTTCGTTGTTGGCAAACCATGTTGAATAAAGACCAGCAAGGGACCAAACAAGGACTTGTGTAGTTAATATCTTATCTAAAATATCATCATTTTATTTTATTTTTTTATTATTCTGGTATAAAATCTCCTAAGATCTCTAAAAGTGTATGATTATAACAGGAGGGAGAAATAGCTAGAGTCGAATGATATGAAAGTTCCACTACCGCAGGGACGCACAGTGTCAGTCATGGGCAGGCTTTGTTTGTCTTTCATGAAAGCTATAGTAGGGCTTCGACTGATAATAATGTATTTAGTCGAACAAACAAGCTAGATCTCTGTGTTCAAATGTTCAAAGTAGATTCAGGCCAAATCTAATAAGGTATCTGTTTACTACCTAAACCTAATTGGTATAAAACCACTAAATCTTGACTTTTAGTTGTCATTATTTACTCACTAACACAGCTACGCTCACTAATGGTTGTTATATCACATCTACCATTACCAAATATTAAACCATTGAAAATAGGAAGGCTTGGGTGCAACTAAACAGGCTACAATCAGGCGCTGGACGTTTTGCATCCAAAATCAAAATGTGGGGCATTGCAGAAAGTGATCTTTGTCCTTGTGGGCACATACAGACTCAATAACATGTTATTAGCGAGTGTGCTGTGATTGGACCTCCTTGCCCACTATCTGAGGTTGACAACCCTCAACTGGTGGAATACCTCACCAATTTTGAATGATTTGTTGTACATGATCTAGTTTAACATACGAGATAATAATAATTCATGATGAAATAGTCTTGCAAAAGACATTAGATTAGGCCTACAAATGTGTGCATGTCAAATCAACTCACATTCATGAATATACAATCCTGCGGGTTCATGCAAAGTTTCACCAATTTCAGTAATGTTGCTTCCAGTGAGTTTATTTGCACGCAATGTGTGGTTCTGATTCCAGTCAGTCCAGTAAACATAAGATTTAAAAACACGAATAGAAAATGGATATAAAATGTAATTATCTGAGCCTTCCAAAAGTGTAGTACGTTGTCCTCCAAGCAAATCTGAGTATTCTATCCTTCCCGGATCTCCCGGATCTCTTGCATTGCACCAGTATAGTCTGTTTTCTATTGACAAAAAAGTAACGGTCACTATATTGATTTTTTTAAATCAGTGAAATGATACAAAAATATTACCAGGTTATACGTAATCGTTTACCTATTTGTTCATATAATAAACATGTATAATAGTACACTGTAGAGATGAAATCTACCGCGGTAATACAATATTGTGGGACTTCGACTATACTAAGCGTATGTCTGGAGGCCGAGGGTACGATTCCTATTGGAATCACTTGCAAGATTGTTTTCACAAGTATTTGGGGGTGACGTACTGTGTATACAGTATGTCAAGTTGGTCAAACATCATTCCAATGGCTATCAGATGTCCTTACAAAATATCATGGTTTACCTATTTGGTTGTTGAAAGCAAACAACATACCATAATTTTTGGTCAATACAATAAATATCAAATGTTGGTGCCTCTGATATATTATACCATAATGGTCAATTATATCATTCAGAAATTTACGACAACTAAAGTTCCTGTCGATACAACTAACAGACATCACTTACAATTAGGAATACTGTACCACATAGTTTCATTATGTGAGAAGCAAAGCCTGATTATTCTCTATTGTTTATTGACTCACCAGAAAGATCCAGTGCTAGGCCATTTGGGTATCGTAGATCTGAACTAACCAAAGTGGTCCTATTCATTCCGTCTTCCATATTTGCTCTTTCAATTGTTGGTATTGTTCCCCAGTCCGTCCAATACATATGCCTAAAATATAAAATTTAAACTAAAGCTTAGAATAAAACTATATATATTTTCATGAATTGTAATGATATATTGGGTGATATTTCAAGATTTCTTTATTAATTGAATGATAGATTAATCGAATGATTTATCAAATATTTGTGGTCAGTGTAATGATATGCATTTGTGGTAGAACTATAATGTGCATAAACTGAACAGAACAGTCAAATATCTCTCAATGCATTTATGTTTAGCATACCCTTTTGTAACATCCAGTACTATTGCTCTAGGTCTAAATATATCTTCAGTAATTAGTGGAACTATTTCAGTTCCATTTAAATTACTCTTCTCAATACTTCCCCAACCAATATCCGTCCAATAAAGCTTTTTACCAATCCTATCAATAGCAAGTCCTTCAACCTCTGAAAACAAAGAAACATGAATAGTCAATTATTAAATACCTAATGAAAATTCCATATTCGCGCGAATAAGCACCCTGTTTGAATAAGCGCCCCTCTCGAATAAGCTCCCCTCCTAACGTAAAACCTTTCTTAAGTGCCCTGTTTGAATAAGCGCCCCTTAACAATATCGTGTGATTTTTCTTTCAACAAGAAAATAATCCAACTTTCTAGATTCCCACCCCCTAAATCTGCCCCTGTTTTTATATGAGTTTGCAAGAAACCCTCCAATGATCCTGCTAATCTCTATCGGCAGATGGCCAACAATTACCACCACCATCAAAACCACTAATTTCATATGCTGTTGTGTAAATGCTCATAGCATCCTTGTCATGAGCCATGCTCACTGGAGGATTATCTTTTCTACATCAGAACCATTAGTTTATCTTCGATTTCCAGTCCAGTTGACCTTATATAATTTTTTTCATTAAAAAAGCGCTGCTTGAATTTTCCAAATCCCCATGAGCCCCTCAATTTTCATCTATTTCCATAACCGCTGGTTTGATAGGTGCAATTCTATCAAATAATTTGAGTATAGTTATTTTATCTGATCGAATTTGGGACAATGAATCATATCCTGATGATGACATAATTAATGTCGAAATATTGAATCCCAACACGATGGCGTGTATTTCAATACTTGGAGTATGTATTATACTTTCTTATGAATCATATCAACACATTAGTTAAGAACTTAAAATTGGATTAAATATGTAAATTTTTAATGTGATAGAGTACACTTCACATTATCATGATCAAAATTATCAGTTTATAGATACCTGATTGTTGCAATTTAAACTCACCCATTCCGTCAAATGATACAATTGTTTCTTTTGTAGAATCTATCCCCCGAGTTCGACAAATACTGTTTCCAGACACATCTGACCAATAAAAGTATTTGGTGTCTGAATTAAAGTCCACAGCTACAGGTTTTAAAGGTGGTGGAGAAATGGTCAACTGATTGAAGGTGAAACTAACCGTTTCTTGATGATTAATCTCTGTGTAGAGTATTCTAGAGGAGCTTATATCAGCGACAACAATTAAATCCTCCACTGTCAAAAATCAACAATATTACCGTTACAACAAAGCAGTTTGTCTTTCAACTGTAATGCGGATTGTCTGTTAAATTACAACACAATAATTATAATGATAAATAATAATAAAATTTCATCAAAACTCATATGGAACGCATACTTATTCATTAGTATTCTATTTACTGTATACACATAATATTCGTTGGTGGAGTGTGAAAAAGTAATTCTGTCTCTTATACACATCTAGCTGTGTATAAGAACAGTCTTAAAACAAATAAAAAATTCATCGGTTTTTAATGATATTTTATAAATGCTTTAAAATAATGTTCTGTCCAATCGGGAATGTTTCATTGTACAGCTATGTATCTGAAAATATCCATAGGCCTATCTCATCTTACCTGGTACAGGACCAGTAGCTAACAAATCCACAGTAGCGCTTGTAATCCATCGGTTGTTATTATGATAGTTCAATGTGTCTGAGTTACACAGGAATAAAATAAAAATTTTTAAAAATGACATATAACATGAAAATCGCATTAAATAATTGTAAATCTGTATGTAATAGCATTTATTCACATATAAATCACAAGTAAATCACTTTTATGTCACATTTAAATCAAAATACATCACGTAAATAAAAAATAAATCACTTCTACGTCACATTTAAATCAGTGTAAATTAAAGCATGTTATTGGCTTACCTTTAATAAACAACTTTTCATAACAATAAACAAATATACGATTTATCTACACTATATATAGCACATTAAAATTATGTGTTGAAGCTCCAACCCAGATTAACTGAGTGTTCCGTCACAAATTATTTTAAATAATATAGGCCTAGTTTAAATTTCATAAGATAGTTTTTTATGTATTCATTTAGTTATCTATTTTATGAATCTTAAAAGTAAAATATACTATAAATAATTGAATTTATTAGAATGACGGGGACGACTACCAATGATAATTTTCAGATAAGATAGTATAATACATACTCCTAGTATCGAAATGCACGCCATCGTGTCGGGATTTAATATTTCAACAATAATTATGTCATCAACAGGACCAACAGCTTTGATTTAAATACCAAATGCCAAAATCCAGACTAATAAGTTAAATATCAATCACACTACATATTTTTTGAATTTAATCTTGTCTGTCTTTACCATATGACTATTATACATTGGATGTGAAAAAAGAGTAAAATTGGTACAAATTCAATTTGCAAACTTTAATTAACACTAATTTTACCTCCATTTCTTGTAGATGTGGCTCCAATAATATAGAGCGGGATACTTAGATTAAGAAACTCAGCATCCCCATCGTCCAAATCCACGTTTCTTGAAAAGGTACAATGAAGAATGCCATCTGTCACAGCATCCACAACAATATTATATAATCCTTTCTAAAAAAAGTTGAAATTATCAATTATAACAATTTGCAGCCTAAATAAATAAAAGGTGTTTATTATTAGTTTAAATATCACAGGTAAGAAATGCAGAACAGCACTTTTTTATAATTAAGAGGTGAGGATCTATCTCGGTGGTTAGGATGCTTGCTTTCCAATCCCATGATATTAACGACACCAGGTCATGTGACACTGTGTTTTACTGACGACTAAAAAACAGTATTTTCATTCCTTATTTGCTTTGTAATTAAACTTTAATAGGGTATCATATTATTTCATTGTTTTAAGAGTCTAGACTGTTAGTCATACAATAATCATTTGAAATCTTTATGAATTATAACAATATATATGGGACAATTGACCTAACAATAATAAATATCCTTTATAATATTTAGAAGTAAGTTAGCACATTTTTATATACGGTAATAATGCGAAGTAATAAAGTATTTATAACAAGTTAAACTGTTACAGATTACTCAGAATTTTTAATGATATGCATAAAACAATTGGGTTACATTAGCTCTTGTAGTGACTTGGCTTTGACTGTATCCGCCAGTATAATAACGCTGAAGTGTCCCGTCTGAACGGCAAACATATACATCAGAACCAGGCTTCGGTATAAATAAGAAAAATAACGGTTTAGATAACACATAACAAATGTTACTGCGAATAATGAGAGGTTGGCCATGGTCTCATTATTCAGTGGACTAAAATTATTTTTATATTATTCAAACACATTTATTGCATATCTGTTGATAACAATTTAGTTTAAACTGAAAAGAAGCAGTACTATAATATCTAGGTTTAGGATCATATTTGTGAAGATGTCAAAGTTCAAAATCTTTTATTTATGGTGGTGTTCAATATATATATATCAACAAATTCTTGTGTGGAAGTTGTACGTGGATGCATATTATTTTGTAGTTAGCGTTCAGATTTGAGGTTGAGTCCCATGAATTGTCTATTCTTAACATAGGTCTTATGTTCGAATCCTTGCCCTATTCATTATTCTTGGGCAAAGCTCTTGAAGATTCCCTTTGAATGGGCTTCTTTTCTAACAACTTTTGTAAAGTAAAGAGTAAACAATAAATAAATAGGGCCACTGTAACATCAGTCTGTATCATGGAGTGTATTTATCGGCAATAAATTACCTAGTAAACTAACCAAGTGTGTTCTTAAATTATTTTGTTTGAAATTCATGTACAGTGTACCTAAAAAAAAAAAGCCCATGCTATCTTGAAAAGAAGCCTATTTTTTGAGGCTACTTTTGCAAACTAAAGGAAGGGAGTGGGTTTCAATTCGAGATGGGCTTCATCTCGAGATTAGGCCTATATTGGGCTTCTATTTGAGATAGTTTGGGTATATAAGACAGTAAACGATTATTTTGCTTGAAAATTATGTAAAATGTAAGGTCACATATCATACTTCCGGTTATTATCTAATATTCTTGACCCCAGCATTAATGTTTGACTCTAATCCTATTGAATATGATCACATACCATTAAATTATTCTCTGAAAATCCAACTGCAGCATACGTATCTCCAGATGTCACCGCTACGCTTAACTCAAAGTCAATGACGGAATCTGAAAGACTATTACGATTCCATGCAACAAAATATTGGCAGGAAGAGGCAGGGAAGCAGTCCTCAGGGTCTCGGAAACAGCCTTGGGTTGAGCCACAAGAATCCTGTAAAAAGAAATTGTACATGTACTCACAATTGTAACATAAGTTGTGTATACAGTTTGAATCACTTTGCCTGAGAGTTTCACTTTTTTTTTTATAAAGAGAGGTGCCGCATTTGTCTTTATAGCGTACTTGGCCAGTAGTGAAGTTTTATGCGTTGCATACACATGCTGTTTAAATATACTTTTTATAGATTATCTTGTTTTTTTCTTTTATTTGCATTAATATAAAAACATAACACAACATAGGCACATTAAATACAATAAAAAATAATATAAAGCATACTTAATGCTATTTTGCCATCACTCTTTCAAAAATTAACATGTATATAAAGCACACATAATGTAATACAATTTTTTCTTCCTTCCCTTCTTATTTCTTTTCATTAATTTAAAGCAGCAAATAACCTATTTAAATATAAGATACACGGCACACGGGACCAACGGTCTCATCCGAAAGACAATGCGCTATTGTAACTTGTATTTTAGCCCTCCAGCTAAAAACACAAGGAGAGCAATGGGAATTGAACCGGGAACCTAGAGATCTCCACGGTTCAGCGCACACACAGTGGCTACCACCGAATTAGCTGACTGAGCTAAGCTGCTCTCAATTGCTATTAACATTAAATGCATTAATGACACAAATGCATTAATGACACATTAATAACATGTTAAAATCATCAAACATTCAATCCATTGAATAAATAAAGGAAAAATGCAGTAGCAGTAAAAACATTAGTTTGATAGATATACCAATTGTTCTAAAAAAAAGTCCATTTTCATTAAATATATCACCTTTTACGTTTTGATCAAAAATACGTCTCTCCATGTTACAACTCGCTACAATATCATGTTTGATTTGTCTGAAGCGAACGTTTGTTAATCATATGCTAATATGATTAAGCATAACATATGCTTACCTCAGTTGCATTGGTTGCGTTGGCCCGTAGCCAAACACACATCAGTGCAATCAGTCCAATTAAACTCTTCATAATCCAGATTAGCATCTATAAATATGAAACACAAAACATCAAGCTAATACTGCACCCTCCAATTCCAGACCCCTCTAATTCTGAGACCCCTCTCTAATTCAAGACCACTTTTCTAAAGACCCAAACAACAAATCTTCAACCTTTTAACACAAAGCAGCCCTCTAACTGGAGACCAACCCCAAGACCACCCCAAATTTTCAGGTCCCAAAGGTGGTCTCAAATTGGAGGGCAAACTGAATATAAAAAAGAAATCAAAGTCATACTTAATGACACTGCAAGTAACAAAACCCAGGAAACAACACTGGAAAAAATAGAAGCTGGATTTGTCCTTACATCGCTGTATTATGTTATCAACTGCCATCGAAGTGGGTACAGAATGTGGTTGAACACGAATAAGGAAATAATGTAGCCCTATTTAATATCTATACAGTGATTAAGAGAGCGTAACATTCTACTAATGCTTCGATAAACTTAAATAGATGCATTCTTTATCTATTCAGGTTAAGCATACAGGTATTATAGTTAACTGTAAAGGATTGGAGGGATGTTCAGCCACAACAGAATGTAGGCAAAAATGGCCCCAATGAAAAAAAATCAGTAATAGAAATGATTAAATACTGTAATAGCAAGAATTGAATATTTAAATACTGTAATAGCAAGAATTGAATCAATAAATAAAAAATGGCCCCCAATTATAAAATTCAATAAAAATAAATAAATTTTAAATGCTGTAAAATACCCTGTAAATTTATAAAATAAGTTTTATTTTTTCCTTAAAAAAAAATAAGTTCAATTTATGTGATTTTTTTTTAAATTTCTCTAAAAGTATTGATTAACATTTTTTGATAGTAGAAATAAAAGTTTTAGAAACATTATTTCAATAACAAAGTAGAGGAATGACATACATACAGTACTTCAACTATCAAAATATGCAACTCATAGATAACCACAAAATTCACTTTTGTTAAGTTTCAAATGAAATAACTTTACATGTTAACAATGCAAATAAACAGTAGTTAAAGCATGTGGATCAATTGTGTGTTTGAATCACAGGTTCATGTATGGGAAGAGGCTTACTTTCTCACAAACTTAGCAATAAATGTTTTGCTTAGACTTACTTCAAAGAAGTATTTGTTAATCAAGTATTGTTTTCAGTAAACTGAATAATTAGGAATGTATTTATTTAAGCAACGTATTTAATTGCCTGCCAACTAAATCCAAGTGCCTACTACTGGCTCAGAAACCAGTGGCCATAATTTTCTTTTTCTGTCAATTTATTATTTTCAAAACTATAATAAATAATGTAAACTGAGATATACTATATATACATAGTTATGTAAATATGGCAATTATGCTAAGAATTAAAATTGCGTGTAATTGTAAGGGTAGGGTAATTATGGTAGGATTAATGGTACAATGTAGCCAAATCCCACAAACTCTTCCCAAAACACACTGTAGGAAACCAAACAATTCAATTGTGATTGACTCACTTGGTATATCAACAAGAAAATTAAATACATTCATAACTTTTTTTTTGGTTAAAATGTTGATTTTTTTTTGTGAAAAAATAATTGAAAATACACCACAAACCTCCAAAAACACACTGCAAACCCCATCCAAACCCTTTAATTATGATTGTAGAACTTTCATTTTCTTTAAAAAAAAAATAATTAGATGTTCATATCAACCCATTGTTTGTGAGGTTTACCAATACCTGGTATGAATTTCTGGTAAAGTATGATTGTTGCTATTTTTTTAACAATTAAATGGGAAAAAAAAAGTGTTATTCATGGCTTTCCACTCATGAACACGACGATATCATGCAAAAACTGTGTTGTCAATGCAATAGAAAGCATATTTGGGCACCTACGAAGCCATTTTTTTAGGGAAAACACCAATGGGGGTGGCGGTGGCTAGTCCCCTGTCGGGGAAAGCTCTCCCCCACCCACCCGCTGGGGAGAAAAAAAATAATTCGTCGGAGACCTTATTGAGCAACGCCCTAAACCACGCCCACTTACGCTTTTATCGAGAAATCAATCACACCACCCCCACCCCCCAAATGAGCATATCGTGGTGCCACACTTGGGGGATTGGGGGAGGGCCGTGAACTCATCATTCACGATACTATTCCTACTGGCTCATGTTTTATCCGAAGAAGTCATAAAATAATTAAATACAGTACAGAACTAAGAAATACAAATTGTGCAACACACTCCTCTTTCCTTACTATAATCATTGTGAGAAATCAGTGCCCCTCGTTTGGTGATGTTGAGTATTATGTTGCTTGAAAACCCCGAGAGCATCACATTGTTCATCTTTGACCTTCTATACATATCAAAAATGAAGATTCCCGCTTACTAGGAACAGATAATCCTGATTTAGTATTGCTATAATCATGATGCAGTTAATTTTGACAGAAGAAAATACATAGTGTACCAACACTACTTTATTTCAATAATTATAAATTCCAATTATAAAAACCTAAGTGTACAATAAGATTTAAAAGATTTACTCCTTAGCTGTGTTATACATGTAATACCAGCATTATTTAAAAATCTTGAAAAATAACATTAAATTGATTTACTATGTTTCTATATTAAATGGTGATCTGACTCAAGGAATTCTTTTTAAACAGATGTATAACTCTGCTTCAATACACTTCACATAGACTGGTACACTAGTTGGTAATCAATTGAAAGAGTTTCGTACAAGTCTGACTTGTTATTTTAGGCAGTGGATATATTTACGTTTAGTTTGCCAAACCAAATAGCACATTATGTACACACACCCTTGGGTTTGTGGTGCCTTTGTGTTCCCTTTTTTTAAGGCAATAAATGCTTCAACACATTAGACTATCATCTTATGCTCAAATTCACACCCACTACTACTAATGCTACTGTAATACTGCTTGTCTGATGTGCCCTGCTGCAACCATCACCCCAAGTACTGAAGGCAAAAGCAAATACACATAACACTCCAGTCACCTAAAATGTTTGTATAAAATAGCATTAACGACGACATTTGCACATTAGGGTTTATGTAAATCTGTAATTTTGGCTAGTCATCTGTTTACGGCGACATAAATATATTTTATATTATTCATAGCCATTTTTTGGAACATGCCTGGATCTCGGTAAAGATACAAATTTGATAAGCAACAGTTAAAAAGTAAACTGCCAGAAATAGAACCAGAGCTTTCGGACAACACTAGTCCTTCCACAGTGGCGAGTGATCATTAAACAGAACAAATTCAACACATATACAATTGTTTAGTAAAACCTAAATCCTAGCAAAGTTATCAGAATAATAAATTAAGTACTGTAGTGTTACGCTTACCAATGAAAATGGCCACTAAAAACAACAGCACTACACTGCATTATTTTGTAATTTTTCAAGCTTTTTAAGCAGAATAATAATATACATGGAACTGCCAATAATTTCAAACCAATTGTATGTACCCCAACATTTAGGCACAGATCTGCTACAGAGAAAAACAATAAAAAATAATAAAATACTTGCTAAATCATTAGTACAGCAACTTGCCAAAGGCAATTGTGAAATCAGCATAAATGCTACATTGTTTTATTAGAATCATTATGATTAACAGGCAGATTGACAAATGGGTATAGGTGTTAACATTAACACTCACTGTACATTATTCAGTAATATTTGAGGGATTTCAAAGCATCTGTCATACTGCAATGTACAGTATTATTCATGCTTTAAAGTAATATTTAATAATAATAATAATAATAAGATTTATTAAGCGCACATCTCCACTAAAGTGCTCAAGGCGCTTCAAGTTAGTACAGAAATAATGCAATGCTATACATTTAACACAACAATGATTCACACACATTCTGAACTTCCCCAGTATTTACACAATTAATACAAGTTAGAAAAGAAACAAAAATAATTAAATTAATCGGCAGTCTAATAATTAATACTTACATGTCAACACATTGGTATAAAAAAGTAATCACAAAGTTTTATATCGCTGTTTATCTCAGAATCTATGTTAACAAAGTGCTGTACAATTATTCAATCATGCTGACGAATACCTCCAATTCCCAATTTAAGAGCTCATTTATAAAGAGATGAATTTTAGATGCATTCTAATTTAATGCACATTACACTACATCATACATTGTTTTATTTTTTTTCTTTGGATTTCTAAATACTTCCTAATACACATTTTGTTTCCAAGGATAAAGCATCAACCATAAAAATTTGCAACCCACTCCTATATTCAGGGAATTCATTTCTAAATGAAATTGCATTTTGAATCTTTACTTTCTACCAGATATGCCTAATGCAGTAGTCCATTAAATGAAATAAGCAAATAAACCTCAAGCTCATTCATTCAGCCAAAAATGTGCTGTAGACAGGGGCGGATCCAGAAGTCTGAAAAAGGGGGGCCCCGATCGAGATAATACAGTACTAGGGGGTACCAACAAATTGTATAAACACAAGCAACCATATTTTTTTTTTTTAATTATATTTTTATAAATTTTTGTAAATAATGATAAATTTTAATTATATGAATGAATTTTTGACATTTAGAAATTGCCTGTTCTTGTGATTTTTATGAAGTTTTTGTAAATAGTAATTATGGATAACAGATAATTTTTGTATAGATGACATTTTTAATTTTGATCGGCTGAATTTTTGTTTCTTTTTCTATGAATGCCTTTTATTGTGCCTGTTTATGTTTTATTTCCTACTCTGAATATTTGTATTATCCAATCTGTTATACGATTGCAATAAAGTGAGTTATGAGTTTTGAGTTATGCCTCCACGAAATTGTCTTCTAGATGCCCAAAAATAACCTCCAAGACGTTTTGGGAGATCAATTTTTTTCTTTCTTTCTTTTTATTTTTTTTACTTTCCAAAAGGGGGAGGGGCGCCGCCTAAATCCGCCGCTTTCAAATGCAAGTCTTGGATAATTCCAACCAAGTAACAATGGTAACCCAATAGAATTAGGATCATACAAATAACAACAAATTGTGTAAACACAAGCAACCACATACTATAATTGTCTTGGACTCAATGCCTCTACATATGAATCTTGTACATCTGCTTATCAAACTCTTGTTTATCCTTCTTTTTAGATTCAGTATTTTCAATTATTTGAATTTCAGTAATCAATTTACTTCCTACAAACAATGTAGTACTGTATACTAACAATTATGGTTAACATTGATGCAATATCCTTGAAATGATACTAAATGCTGATACATGTATCTGGCAAATGAAAAAGATGGAACAAACATGATTATATGAATACATAATAAAATCAAATTTAAATCAATAGGTGACTACCAATGCAATAATTCATTTACAGACAATAGTGAAATAGAGTTTTCAGTATTAAAACTGTAGGTTTTAATATTCAGAATGACATGGAGTAGATCTTGTTTTGTTCAAGTAAATAAAGAAGATTCTTCAGACACTTGTTTAGACATTGTAAATCTCATGAAGCCTTAAGTCCTGTTATCAATATCAAGCCCAGCCATAAAATTCAGCTAATAACAGCTTTGGTTACACATCCATACAGTCTAGGTTGCTTTAGAGATGGATGTCAATAAATAAGTGGCATGTATTCAAGTTGTAGCAAGTCTTCTGTCAGAAGTTCCCTTATTGGCTGAACATGTCATATGCATCAAACAAGTCTGAAATCCCTTCATCCTCGCCAAGGGTAAATAAATAATCTTCCACCATAGGTGGTGAAAGTGGAACAAAGTCGTCCATATCACCAGAGTTCTGATCATCAGTCTGAAGGAGTAGGCTCTTTTGAAGACAATCAATTTCCAAATCTTCTTCAATAGTTTCTACCTTAAAGGGAGCACTACCTGCAATGTTTGAAAAATGCAAAAAAAAAAAAAAAAATCGAAATTTAGTCATGCAGGATTGTCACCAGCATGTCACGGGTGCCAGTCGGCGATGGGAAGGGATTGTCACACACTGAATTATTGTATATATTGTATAATTGCTTTGAATTAGGCAATTAGTACAGACATAAATTATGACGGTTCGCATTAATAGGTAAAATGATCTAGACAGTTATTTTATTTGGATGTTTTTCCACATCCAAATAAAATAACTGTCTAGTTCTTTGTGGGATAACTCTTTTATAACATTCTTACTTAATCCTTTAGTAATCCAAACATACTGTAATAATAAACCAAATGCAGTATACTATAGTTCGCCCTCCAATTCAAGACCCCTGTAATTTACTAAACCCTGAGACCTCTCCAGATTTTCAGGTAGTCTTGAATTGGTGGGTAAACAGTATTTGGTTTATTATTTACTGTCTACATTCTAAATCTGCAGGCAAGAGAACAAAACAATAATCAAAGAAGTAAAAAAGTATGTGTAGTACATTATATCATTGATAAACATGTACATATAAAGGCCACCAAATTACAGTTAAAACATCTCTCACCATTCTTAGCATCACCTTACCTAGACTACTGCTGGAGGACGAGTTGCTGCATTCTGAAAGGGGGATGTTCTCATCTTGGGCTTCCTCTGGACACAAGTATACCTCAATCTGTCCCTTTGTGCTTTTCAACCATATTTGAACACCCTATGGAGAATACAATAACAATAAATTAAAAATACCCAGTATAACAAAACAGTGTCCATATATAAAATGAACACTATAAAGTGACAAGATAAGAACCATAGGTATCAAGGTGAACAAGTGATTTAAGGTGAACCGACAATGTTAAGTTGTGCAGTGTTGTCTAAGGTAAAATTATATACTTCATTAATTTTTAACAATGGTTTGAGAGGATTATTCAATAAATAACCAACAGTACAGATGTAAACCCTATGATAAGGCATTTTGTACATAAAGCCATCTTTATATACATGAGGTTTGCCAACCCAACACCAGCGTACTGTCACTATATTGTTAAACTGATTAATTAGCATTAGAATGTGTCAGTATTGTATACTTTAATACAGAGAAGCTGTAATACTTTTACTCATAACTTTGGCAATAGTAAGTTGATTCCAGTAAATGACCCTTCATTTTAAAGCTTATAATGTGGAGAATAAGAAAATATTAAAAAGCTAATTTTCACTTTTTGGTCACCGATGCTGGTTTTGGGATGGCAAGCCTCAAATATAAAATAATGAATGTATTATAACATTTATAAGGCATCCTGTTATTGGCACCAAGTGTTGAAAAGGAATCTGGAGGCCTACCTCTTGACTTATTAACTTACCTCTTTTGGGTCAGGCACCTCCAGTCTGGTCTCTGGTGGAGCTTTTATTGCTATCACTGTCTGATCATTGAAACTTTGAATGTTACGAATATCATGATACGTTACATATGCAAATGTAAAACGATAGTCAAGGAATATAGCAGGAATATCTCTCAAATATAGTCAGAATGTACATTTTTCTTCTGTCCACACACTTGCTCTTACAAATTACAGATCAGAAGTGAGCCCTCAACATGCAGGGTTACATTCAATTGGTTCTATGTACTTAGTGAAAGCTACCTACCTCAAATAATCAATATACAACATATTGTTGCATGATGTTTGATAAATGATATTGGCTCTAATTATAAAAGGATATCTTTGATTTTCTCTATCTTCAGTTAACATCTTAAGTTGAAGTGTTGCATTTTGTATAAGTTCATCTATCCTCTTCTCACGTACCTCTAAATCAGCAATATCTTGAAATTTTTATGGAAAAAACATTAGATTTCACAACTCTTTCTGGTTTTGTTTATAACATGTAACAACAGTACAACAACCTGTACTAAATTAGCTCACTACATTAACACACCTATTAAAGATTTTGTTACAAATACAACTACAAACATGAAAAATGAATCAATTACATTACTACACATACACAATTCCAATGATGGTAATATATAAAACCCGATAAAAAGAAATTGCTTAAATAAACCAAGATTATTTTGATAATGATATGGACTATATTTTACATATAATTTTATTTAAATCCTGGTTATCTTAATACTAATAATGTTTGCTTTGTTTAATTGTAAAAATAACTTTAAATATGTTACCTGCATGAAGATTAACTGATTCAGCACTGATTGGTAAACCTTCTCCATCTTTTCTTACAGCGACTGAGTTACAAGCACCCCTATGAAACAGACAAAATACAATTTTATTAATTACCGTACTTGCACGAATAAGCACCCCATTTGAATAAGCACCCCTCCTAATTTGAATAAGCGCCCCCTCAATGATATCATAAGATTTTTTTTAAGCAAGTCAATAATCCAATCAATCCTGGGACTGTGGTTGTTGGCATGATTTGAGTTGCAGAGTGGAACACTATTCTTCTTAGGTCAATATCAAAATGAGGATTTTTCTCTCAGACAGATAAGAGCTCCGATCCCTTGACAGACAGTATATTTCCAACATTCCTCTTCTTATATACTTGTCTAGGCTCATCTGAGTTTTCAAAAAAACCTGCAATGATCCTGCCATCCTGCTAATCTTGATCGGCTGATGGCCAACAAGCTAACCACTACCCACCTCCACTAATTGCATCTGCTATTCTGGAGGATTATCTTTTCCGCCACACCACCATTCGTAATGTTCTTATATAATCATTTTTCAATCAAAAAGTGCCCCTCAGAAATACCCTACTCCCAGGCACGGAGTACGGTATTTTAGTATTTTTTAAAAAATAATGCACAGCTTTCTGAAAGTACATAGGGCTGTATTCTTTTTTCTTCTCAATGTTAATATTTATGAGATTACAAAATGTATCTTAGAAGAAAAATAATGCTAAAAAAAGAATGACGATTCAACTCCTTCATGGTGTCATTTTCAAGTTCAAATAATGAGGAATACAACTGCTTATAATCTATAAAACAAAAGTTGTAAACTAGAATTTCAAAGTTTGTACCAGTGGGATATTACTCCCCCAAGTTTAATAGATAAAGGGCTTAGCTTTGACAGTCACTTTCTTTATTCAGACTAGGTTTGATAAATAACATTTCATTGATAAGACAGTCCAGCATTTTTCATTGTAGTTTTTCTATGTTTAAGTCTATTACATTTGAGTTGGTTAAATAATCTTTATTTTATTTTAAAATAATTTTGGCTTTTTAATGATATTGTGTAAGTTTTATATATTTTATATTTCCATCCTGTAATTGGTGCAGACACTGTTGGACTCAATACTGCTTGGGTAATACTGTGGTTCTTAGCGTGTTGTCCTAACAAAAATATCTATCAGCAATACGTTGGTAGGTGTCGGTTGAAATGTTGGTGTTCACAAAAAATATCATTATTAAAGATGGTTGAAAGCTATCCATGGTCTTGGAATACAGTGGTATGCAGTCCCCCAAAGAAGTATCCAGAGTCCCACAAAGTAGTATCTAGGGTCCGATGAAAGAGTATCAAGGGTCTCCAGACAATACTGTTCTAATACTTTAAAAAAAATGATATAACAAATTTAAACACCAAAAATATGTACTTACTTCCACTGTATATTGTTTTTGAATTTCTTCTGAATGAGTTTAATACCTTCTAGCACATTGGTTATATCATAAATTCGCCGTTTTTGAACATTTAAAATCTCTGCAGCATTGTTAAGATCTAAAACGCCTTCTGGAGCTCCTCGAAGAAGTGTCACAAAACGTTTGGTCAACAGTCCTAATGAAGTGTCATACCTAGTCTTCTCCGCTGGTGACTTAACTAGGGAAATAATCCAAAAGAATTCAGAATCAAAAAGGTTTATTATCAATTAGTTAATTATTTCTTATTTTTATCCTTTATTGCCAAAATCAAGAACATAAAACAAACACAATAACAGTCAACTCAGAGAGCAGACAGGAACCTAAAAGTGAAAGAACAAGTTATGTTCCTTACTCCCAAAGCAATATTTAATAAAATCTATATATTTTATTTGCAAATCTTTAATGTAATTAAATATGTTGATGATAAAGATTGAACAATACCTTTTGAAGCAGAACCTCTCTGAGCTCCCATTGCTTTTTTCCGTGCCATCTTAGGACTTGGTGTTTTGAATCCTTGCGAGCCAGAACTGGATTCAGTATCAAAACCTGTTGAGTCCAATTCCAATTTTCTCTTTGCCTGTAAATATACAGCAATATCATGCAGTGAGTCAAATGTAATCTTAGTATTTAAAAGGTACTACATGTACTGTACAGTAGTCAGTAGAGGAACCATGGGGGTTCAGACGAGCCCCCTCTGTGAAGAAAAGTAACAAAATACTACTGGGTCCTGGCTTACAAAATGCATGCTTACCTACCTAGCCTTCAATTAAATAGAATTAAAAACACTGTTGTTGGTTCAACATCGTATTAATTTATGTACAAAAGGGCGTTCTTCAGGCCTATCAGTTCATCGATATATGGAAGAAAGACTACGTAACTATCAAGCAACTCAATATTGTTGTAATATAATAATAATATTGCCAATGTCCTTAATTTCTTTCCATGTGTATAGGCCTAAGAATGAGATAAAATTACCTAACCTTTTTCAAGAGGGGGGGGGGGGAACCTTGAATTTTGAAGAACTTAAAGGTAATTAAAAGACACCTCAGAAGTCGGGAAAGCTCATTTCCAGCCATCTGGGAATCAACATTTTCCAGGGGAGGACCCCCTTTCAATTTTTGATATTTTGAAAACATTTTGAACCCCCTCTTTCAAATCCTAGATCCACCCCTGGTAGTTAAAACATGATTATCTTTAGTTATTACAGAATAAAACACTTGCATGGCTAGCTGTGGTGAAATCTGGAAAACCAAATTATTTTATCTAAAATAAGTATAAAATCTCAATGAAATGCAGTTTGGACTTTAGTCTCTGCTAATACATTACACTGCAAAAATACATTCTGAAAAACTGATACACAAGCCAATATACCAGCATTAAACAAGAATTTATTTTTAAATCATTATTATAAAATATCATTATTATTATTAATAAATATGTATAATTCCTTGTGATAAACCAAATTATACATATTTATTTCTATTTGAAACCAGATGAAACTAATTTACTCATTATTATTATTATTAATTATTATTATTATCATTATTATGTTACTAACACCTACCTCAAGGGGAGAAATTAGAGAACAATTAAAAAACCAGTTGGTTTTTTTAAAGGGGAAAATAACACAAACGATATTCAATTTAGTAAAATAATAATAATAATAAAGCAGCATTTCAAAATAAAGTAAGTAGGCCTAACCTATAATTATTATTATTATTTATTATTATTATTATTATTATTACACTAAATCGAATATCGTTTGTGTTTTTTTCCCCTTTTAAAAAAAACTAACTGGTTTTTTAATTGTTCTCTAATTTCTCCACTTGAGGTAGGTGTTAGTAACACAATAACAATAATAATAATTATAGGCAAGGCCTAGGCCTACTTACTTTATTTTGAAATGCTGCTTTATTATTTTATTTATTTTCTACGTTCTTTTAAATCATATCAATACCACCACATATAGGCCTAGGCCAAACTTATTGGGGTTTTTATTCTTGCTTTTGCAGAAAGGCCTACCTACCATTGAAAAAAAAAGCCTAGCCTAGGGCCTAACTAAACACAATAAAAATTAGATAGGCCTACGTCTAGGCCTATTCTCTGTGTATGTATAGGCCTAGCCTAGATTATTTTTTAAATAATCAACCAAAGACATTACTGTAGACTAGCATAACATAGGCCGCCTATGCCTAGAACATTGAAATTACAGATTACAACAGGCAAATTTAAATTAACAAATGAAGGCTAGGCCTGGGTCTAGACTAAACAAATTCACTACTGTTCTTACCGGTGGTCTCCCAAGCTGGGGACGTGTCCCGAAACTTTGGCCGCTTTTTAAAGGATTGGGTGTGTAACCAACGACATCTACAAGATCATCATCAATTAGATCAGAGCTCTGAATTTGCGATGGTAAGTTTTGAAATTGAAAAAGTTTAGAGGGCGAAAAAGTCTCCATTTTCCAAAAAAGATACAACGAACGATAGCAAGATGATCTTCCTTTTCTTCCCGGTTCCGAACAATGACTGCTGTTAGCTTGGGTTCAGTAATTGAATTGAAGAGACATTGAAATAGGCTTGGGCTAGCCTAAGCTTTAATTTTACTGATGAACAAGTTGCTTCAACAACCAACTAAGGAGCGAGTTACTCAGCTATAATAACAATTATTACTGAGTGATTAATAACAAAAAAAAAGTAATTCAAACATTCACTTTTAAAACACCCACAGAACCCGTTTCCTGTAGGCCCAAGGAACAGTTGCTGACTGAGAAATTATAATCACTCAGCCGGCTAAAAATATAATGAAGCCCGCGAAATTGTATTTCGCGCGAACGCTATCACGTGTGGTGGCGTGTATAACGATGCCCCAACTCGGTATACTATTAAATGTTATAATATTTAACATAATTATATTCTTGTTTGTTAATCATTGAATATTTTATTCGTAAAGGTGATGGTCAAAATATTCAGAATTTGTCTCGTATAATGTATAATATAAATATTTTATTTGCATAAGGAAGTGTATTTTGTAGTCCTTAATAGATAGTCCGAGTAGGGGCGTACTGGGCATTGGCAGAATAATACACTATAGGCCTAGAGTAGGGTAAGTTTCCAAGTATATTTTTTCATATTCCTATGATAATATTTTTCAAATTCTCACTACTCAATGTTACAGGGACATGTTTTGAAAATGAAGAAAATGAAAAGTATAAATTGCACATTAAATTGGGCGTGGCTATCAAACAAGTAGATTCGTGGCCATGCTCCAATCAGAATACACTTTGTTCGCCCTACGTCGGATATGATTTTATCCTTGTGTGTGGAGATAGATAGCCGCCCCCTTGATTGATATCAGTGTGTTGATAAATCAAGCCTAGCTTAGGCCTGGTTGTTGTTGATTTAAGGACTAGGAATTACGAGCGAAGATGGTGCTCGAGATTCCTTTTTTGAAAGATATTTCTGTGAAATTTAAACTTAGATATGTCGAGGTAAGTATTATCCATAGGATTTACATTGAGTAACATTTTCGCCGTGTTCGTTGGTTTCTAGCTAGCTGTGTATGTTTACTTCGTGTGTATACGCGTGTCCAACCAACCATGCGTACGTGAGCATTGTGATTCAGGCCTAGGCTACGGGGCGAAATGCCATAATCATCGCATGGGAGAGTTCTGAACACCTGTGTTTCAGATTAAAAAGGCCTAGGCCTAGGAAAGTCTGCCCCGCCCATACATTTTTCTGTTTGTATGTATAGTTTAGGCTGGTATGCATGGGGATAATAATAATAATACGTGGTGGAACAAAAGGTTTTTTTTATTGTTTTATGCTGTTGTTGTTGAGATCATAAATGTTTTACTTTTTTTAATAATAGGCCAGTTATAAAATTATAAAAGTAAAGCCTGGTGTAACTATAGGCCTAGACCTTTCCTTTATTTTGTAGACCCTACCTAGGACTATGCCTATCATAACTTGTGTAACTAGTTATTAAGCTAAGGGTAGCTACTACACCAGGCATATGCATAAATTATAAATAGCCAAGGATAAATTTTTCACAGTCACAAGCAAAACCAACATGAGCTATAAAGCCAACTCCTCCCAACCTAACATACAACTTTATTTATATGAACAAAACCAACATTTTGTTAACCCAAAACCAACTCTAGCCATACCAACTTTTTAGTGTACTGTGGTGTATGAACGTGTATTACGATACTTTAATTTATACTTTGTGAATAGCCTTTTAAAAACTATCTAAATTGAGGACAGTGACCTGTAGCCTAAATTTCTAAATAGTAAATATCACAATTCAAGGTATTTTTAAAATACCAGGAATCTGAAAAACTTTTTATTTTCTGATTTCTCCAATTAACGACACACATTTGAATTTACTGACTGAGCTATTTTATATAATTAATAATTTTTTAATTGTTCCCTGTTTTAGAATACAATCCATTTTCTTGCACTTTCAATAATTTTTACTGTGTAATTTTATTATTCTTGCAATTTTAATGATTTTAACTAAAGAATATTTAAAAACTTTTCTCATTATTTATTTAATTGTAGTTAGATTTTTTATATCTGTTTTTGAATTGTTTTTTATGTATTTTTTAAAAATTGGGTTAGGCCAAAGTCCAAGGATATGCCAATCAGCAAACCTAATCACTATTTTAAGTGGCATCCCTTCACATAAACATAAGATGCTCTAATAAGAAAGTATAATACATACTCCAAGTATTGAAATACATGCCATCGTGTTGGGATTCAATATTTCGACATTAATTATGTCATCATCAGGAATGAAAAAAAAGATGCTCCACATAAACTAAGTCTCATTATGAGTCTTAGAAAATGGAGTTGTTTTGGTTGTGATAGGAATTGAACCCAGAACCCTGGGATTGGAAGGTGAGCATCTTAGGGCACATAGAAAAAATTATTAGATATCACTCTATTTTTTTTTCAAGACGTGATTTTAATCGGAACAATAGAATATTGCTTTTTTGTATATATAAGGGAGAGACTGTTTTTATTTGGCAAGAATATTGTAGATATTGTATAAAATCTGGTTTAATTTTATTGTTGTTTAAAGAAAATGTATTTCCAGTCACAATATTGCATTGTTTTTTTTTATGCTGTTGAAATAAATGATGCGGGGGAAAAAAATGGTTTGACGCAGACGGGAGTGATCTACTGTAATAATTATTTTTAATGTGCCCATAAACACCAAGGTATTCAACTCCACTTTTGATAGAGGGCCTCTTTAAGTCAGCACTGCTGTTAGGTTACGCTCTCAAAAGATTGTCAAATAATACAGTAGGAATAATAATAATGATGATAATAATAAAAATAATTAAATAAAAATAAATAACATTATAATAGTAATAATTAATAATATAAATAATAATATAATAATAAATTATAATAATAAGTGATAAGTTGTGAATGCATTATACCATAAACACTAATTTCATTCCGAATCATTCATCACCTACCAGACCATTATAGTCCTGGGTAAAGAGAAGCAAATGCAAATAAAGTGTCTTGCCCAAGAACACAAACAGTATGATAAGCATCGGTATCGAAGTATATAACCATCCGATAGAAAGTCCAACGCCTATTAAATAGCCCCCATCTCACTCTCAATAAAAACAAGTCTTAAATAGGCCTTCGTACAATGTACCATCAGTACAATTTTTTTGGAATAGGCACCACTCTTCAGTAAGCACCTTTTATTGGAATATTAACAGAATTGAATTTGCATATAAACCTGTTGCTGACTCTATGGCCAAAAATAACACACTTGGTATTCACCATTGAATTTACCTAGGAATACTGATAACTACAGTATTCATGTTACTGATGTCATTCTTCCAAATCCAATATCTAAGTAAGCAAAGTATGCAGCTCGTATATTGGTTGAAATAATTAATGTTTAACTAGTTGTGTGTTATTTTAAGAACGTCAGAGCTCACTACTTGTAAATAGTTAGATCCTAATCAATAAATTTACAACTGTTTTGATTTAAAAATGATGCATGTTATTTCTACAGAAGCGCTTATGACCACACCTGGAAATTATTTTCTTGAATATACCGTAGATATAAATCATGTCTTCGAACATTAATATACATAAGCAATGGGTGTTAATGTAAACATAGTTTGTTTACCTTCTGACATAAATTATCTAATTTTACAGTGTGTTTGTTAATAACAAAGCTTACTGTAAGTATAGGAGACCTTCCCAATTTAACTTGCTGGAGTTCATGTTGCGAACAGTGCAACTCCGTTATAGTTCTGAGTGTGTGCACATCACTGTACATTTCACAGATTACTATACAGCCCTGTTTTTTTTTTTTTTCGCCCTATATTTTCTCGATTTTACAACTTGAGATATTTTGCATCTTTTTATTTTCACAATTTTACGATTTCCAGTCCATTTTTTAACATGATGCAGAAACCTGCAGTATCATTGTGTTCTTTTAGCCTATATTATAGCTAGAGCTCCTGATTTTGTTTGGGTTTTTCCGATTTTTTTTGCAATCTTCTACCCTCCCGATTTTAGGCTTGCTACCATAGGTACTGTAGGCCTAGGCCTACTTCAGCTACCAGTACTATACTTCAGCCTGCCAGCCAGCTGACTTTACCAAGGTTTTTCAAACAAACGGCAGGATAGGCCTAACATTCGTAACAAAGAAGAAATTGATATGTTTTATAAAAATATTTTCAACTAATGGGAAATATCCATATTGTATAAGAAATACCATATTCCATTAAGTTAGGCATACCAGGGAGTTGTTATAGTCACTATAACAACTCCCTGGGCATACCTAGCTTAGCTACAGTAGTGTAATAGACAACCACTGGTACTATGGAGTTACTCCATGCTGGTACTAGACCTCTTACTGTGTGAAGTGTGATGTAAAGCATGATGTACAGTACTGGCCAAGCCAAGAAAGCTTAACAATTTCAGAATAAGAATATGACATTCAGCTTTTATATAATACTGTATTTAACTTTTAAAATGTTATCGAATGAGTGAAAAGTAATACACGAAGGAGCAATGAACGTTTCCATGAAATCTTCATTGCAGGAATATCAGTTTTATACTAGCTCGGCCGGTAGCCTGGTTTTCGAAGACAAAACTCATCATCCAGAATTTTGCGATTTCTGCACGCCCTAAATATTCGCGATCGTCATTTTATCGCGAAAATTAACGGCGAGTGAAAAAAGGGGCTAAACAGTACCTTTGATTCTGTCCACACGTGTGCAAAACATTACTATTTTCTTTAAATATTTAAATCTGAGTGCAAGTAGTGATTTGATTTGACCAAGGTATAGTTTATGTTTGGTGCAGTAGAGTAGGAATGGTTTGGTTTCCCATCCTTCAGGTTGGGGGTTTCAATCCTTCCCTGTGCATTTCACTTTTGTCCTTCAGCAAGACACTTTACCTACATTGCTTCTGTCTACCCGGCTGTATCAATAGGTACCAGCAAATTGCTGGGAGTAACCTGTGGTAGACCACCATCCCACCCAGGGAGAGTATCACACTCTCATCCACTTCACTCTACAGAAACGTTGATAATAAGCTCAAGGCCTATGATCCCTAGTGGCTCTGAAACTTATTTAATTTTCTTCTTAGTCAAAATTAAAGACTAAAAAAACACACTTTATCATACAGGTATTTGATTTCTGATGGCCACTTAATACTGTAACCTTGTATTGAGGATATCTGTGCAATTTGTAAATTGTTTTATCTACAGTACAGTACCTATTGTAATTTTAAAGGTTTAATACCTCCATTCATCTACAAAAATGGAACTAGATCTTTTTCCATATTAAAAAAATTACAGGTTACTTTTGGATAGTTTTTGACAATGTGGGAAGGATTTGTGAACAATACTTAGAATCTGGCTTAGAATAGATGAGCTTGCAAGTTTTAGGGCACATAGAAAAAATTATTTAATATTGTCAATATTTTTTTTACAAAAAAAGGTTATGAGGGCAGGCGGTTTTTGTTTTTATTTAGAACAATAGAATATTATAGGAAAAATTATTAGATTATCAATATTTAAAAAAAAAAACGTTATGTAGGCGGTTTTTGTTTTTGTTTTTGTTTTTTTTATAGAACAATAGAATATTGCCTTTTTTTATCGATGAGGGAGGGACTGTTTTTAAATGTCAAGAATGTTGTAAGTATTATATAAAAACTGGTTTAATTTTATTGTTTTTTAAAGAAAATGAATTTACAATCACAAAATTGCATTTTGTGATGTCAAAAAAAATGATTAATGTGTTGACATTTTTTTTCTTTTACAGATCAATTTTATATTTTGTCAGCTCCTAGCATTAGCCTTCTCATACTTCTTCCGATGGGTTTTACATCCCCGGCGAACCAGTGCCAACACCAGGCATTTGGCACAAATTATTTTTGGCATTATAGTGGCCTACATAGCATTTGGATGGTAAGTTTAACTGTATTTATGTACTGTATATGTTTGCACTGGCCTCTTTCAGATGCAAAATAATATTCCAAATTGAAATCATTCTGTAAGACTACTGTATATTAAACCTATTTTTTATTATGGTCCATTTTTTGGACAAGTTCTGCTTCCAATCAATAGATCGAATAGTCACCAAAACAAAGCTGCTCAAATGGGTATTAGTTACAGCAAAACAAACCGCTAGGTGGCAGTTTTTTCACATAATTATGAGTCTCTGCTCAGTTCAATTTCGACAGTTTTTAAACTCCTCAAACTTGTTTATTTACAATATCATGAACTAACTTATCGAAAAGACTTGGTAAATATCCTTTAATGAACAGCAGAATTCTGAGGTGTTAGATTTAAAATGGAGTGAAAGAAACAAATGGAAATCTTGAACATTTTTGCATAGCCTCGTCGTCGTGTGACTAATTCGGTCTATTGTTCTGTGAGCCAACTGACCAACTTTTAACTCACCTCAATTGGTGGTGCTATTAATATTCTTTCTAGATCAACACATTAATCTTTCTGTGAAAGTGACTGGCTGCAAAATGGTCCATTAAGTGTAAGTGGTAGGCTAAAAATGTCAGACTTAAGTGCAGTGATGCAGAAAGGTCAAATAACTTACACTTAATGTGCTTTCAACTCATAACAAACCTTCTAGTGATGTGCACTAGACAGAGTTATTAGGGACTACATGCAAATAAAATTGATCTTCTTTACTTTTTAAATATAAAATGTTCAACATTGTTGATATATTACGCCTGTACTGTATTTTATTTTTTTAAAATGAGGTTCGTATGAGGTGAACCAATAACCTTATACCACTAGAGAATTTTATACCTACATGGTATGCAGTACTGTCGATAAAATTGAGACTGGACATCGATATCACAAAGTATTGCAATTATAAACTTGGGATTGCCATGCAGTACAGAATTGGGTTACTCATCATGGTCCTCCTGGATATCCATTATAGTTATTTCACCCACATTTTGTTAGTATCAGCTGATCATTATCTTATAATTAATTTTGGTTACAACAATACTACAAACAAATTGCCAGTATTGTCGTTTTGGTTCTTTAGTTCTCAATGTAATTTTGAAATTCACATTCTGATCTCTGCATAACACAACATACTGTATTTTATTATTCACTTAAAGCACTTTTTCTGACAACTAAACCTCAGAAATATTGATCAGGTCATGCTCAAATTTTTGAATTTTTATTGAAAAACATTTAATTGGCATTCCAAAGATACATATTTGCCAGGAAAGAGGCAATCAGAAATTTTAGTCAAGAATCAAATTTTCTACACATACAAAAAAATGATAAACACTATTAAACTTACAAACTATAAAATTGCAGTTTATAATCAAAGGGGAAAGCTGAATGAAGACTCATAATAAACATTCAGCTTAAATATGTAAACAGTTCACTACACTAAGGTAATACAAACCCTAAAAATTTGAACATGTTCCAAGATGAGTGCTTCCCCAGGTCCTTTTTATATTTGGCATGGAATGACTCATGATTATCAAAATTTTCTTGCATTCTGTTTTGTTTCTTAATGCCTCATAAAAAGATCATTAAAATCCTGCACTGTAATAGACATGTGACAATTACTGTACTAAGTTTTGAATGTAAACAAAAAAGCTGAAATTGTTGCATGTATGGGGAGAGTCATGCATTCATTCTATGTAATTTCATCATTTCGTAATGGTTTGGTGATCTTATCTTATGTTTTTCTTTTAAAAAATCTAAAAAAAATTGTTAGTCTTTTATTGTTTTCTGTCAAGTTGCATTGTTTTTAAATCTTAGTATGTTATCATTTTTTTACTGTAGGTTTTTGATGTGTTAAATTGTATTGCGATGCTTTTTTATGTCACAATTTTCTATTTAACTTTTAATGTATTTTATATTGTGTACTGATTTTTTGTAGATTTCTTATTTAAAATTCTCTACAGCACCTATGAATATTTTAAATGGATATAAAGTTATTATTATTATTATTGTTATTATTATTATTATTATCATAATTCATGGGTTTACAATTTATCTTTTTGAACATGATCTGATATGCTCACAGTTCACCACACAAACTGTAAGTGACTCGTTCTCCAACAGAATAAGTCTATGACGCCATACTGAAGAATAAGCTAACAAGCCAAAGGGTTAATAAAAATTCATAAAAACACTGCAAGTCTGACTTAAAATATATTAAGGTGTTAATCTTCAAAGTTTTTTTTGGTATTATTTACTTTTATATCATTTTGATATTGACACAAAATTGTCTTTAATCAGTAATCACCACAGTCAAATCATTGCCCTTTGGCATTATAAATAAAAATATTAACTATATAATCAATAACAGTAATTTATTATTTTTTTCCTACTTTATTGGTTGATTTGTACTATGCACAGTAGGCCTACAGTACATGGTATTGTTAAGTGGATCGGCCGATGCAAACCGTAAGCACAGGACAATACAGTTTGACAGTAGTACAAACAGTACCAACTGTAGGGAAAATTTATCTTTCAATTGAATACAGACTTTCATAGTTGGCCTTTTCAAAATATGTTAATTACTTTACATGTCTACTCAAGCCTAAGTTGATCATTGTCTGGTCAGTGTAAAAGAAATACCTGTAGTTAAATCATGGAGGAATTACTCCATGGTTTAAATATGGGTACAATGGGCTCATCAGCTTAATTGTCATGATCAACTTGTGTTTGTTACCGTCAGTGTCAGCCACCACTAATGTAGTGTTCACAATACAGAATTGCAATTGACTTTCAATAATAGAAAAGAGTAAATAACGAGAAATAGATATTTAGCTTGCTGTATTGATATTTTATTTAGTTTTGAAGCATTGAATGCTGAAGTAATTTTTAATAGATGTATTGTCCCATTGAAAATATCAAATATATCATGTATTTTCAAATTACCTTGCTCATTTTGAAGTACCTGTACTGTAACATAAAAAATATCTACTTGAATAGAAATTTAAGTGTATAAAGTGTTTACTCATCATAATTTTTTAGCAGAAAATGAAAGAAACACTTCCAGTCACTGGTGAAAGTGTATTTGTTATTTTTATCATTATAGTAGTACTGTTATTGTTTTATTTGAACACATACCAGTAACCAAAAAAGGGTCTCTGAAGTGTAAACATCTTAAGAACTTGGGATTTCTTTTAATGTTTATTTTTAACCATCTGTGAAGTCAAAGTCAGGTCCTGCACTGTTGGTAATAAATAATTTTTAAATTACATAATGTTACATGATGAAATCATAATGCCATTTTTAAGCAATTACACCATTTAACATGATTGTTGAGATAATTAACACTAAACTTGTATTGATTTTTTTTTTATTTTTAATAGATAACATTGTACATAGTAATCTATTTAATTTCTTATAAGTATAACAACGGAAACAATTGAAAAGCTTTGTTAATGGCAAAACCTATTGATTTACAAAGTAGTGATGTGAACATATTAAACAAATTAGTCCAATCAATTAGTAATTACAACTCGACTATAACCTGTATTGATTGTATACCGAACAAGGCTGTTTGATTTTCCGGTATTATTTTTCATGTGAGGAAATCCATATCTGTTTTGTTGTTTTTACAGTAATTGAGTTGTTTAACATACCGGTGTCTGGAAATTATCCAAACAAATTTTAACAAACAACTGAGAGTGTGTCTGTCTAGGTCCCGGGTCTGACCATGGAGGAATTAGTTTAGATGGTCTGACACTGTGAGGCTAAACTCTTTGAAGAAACACTAATTATTGCAAGCTCTAGTGTAGTAAACCTCAGATTGTTAATATATTAATAATAATAATGATTTATTATCATTATTATTATTATTATTGTTATTATTATTATTGTTATTATTATTATTATTATTATTATTATTATTGCTATTATTATTAGATCATTTGCCAGAATAGGCAATTAACCTAAACAAACAATTTTATACTCTTTACTTGCATTACACAAACCAATACAAAATTTAAATGTTGGCCTACTGTACAGTACAGTTACTGCATAAACTACAGATTGATAAAAATAATCAGAAAGCAAAGGTCATAAATAAACAATCAGATTATAAAATAAAAGTGTTTCTCTGGAAATTGGCATAAAAAATCTAGTAGATTCATGTACTATAGTTCATCAAGTAAAAGTCTTCCCCCTCCTCTAATTTTAAAGTAATTCTCATGCACAATTCTCAATTTGGTTAAACTTCACAAATTCAAAATGCAAACGGTTTTGAACAGAAACTCACAGTGCATGAGGCTGGAAAACTAATTAATAATTGCCGACTGACCAAACCCTACAGTAATTTCAAAATCGCACTGTGCTTGTGCAACAAAATCTATATCTTTTTGGCCTAAGACAGGTCAATATACTACAGCAGATTTATGAGCTTTAAGAAAAGGTAAAAGAACATAGTGTTTTAGATTCTATAGACCTACATAATGTAGTAGTGTATGAAAGCAGCTTAGGCCTACTGTAGCTCAGTTGGCTACACTGGTGGTAACACTGTGTGTGTGTGTGTGTGCTAAACCGTGGAGACTGCTAGGTCCCCAGTTCAATTCCCAATACAGCTGAAGGTCGAGCGAACCAAATGGCCGAGCGGTTAAGGCAGGGGCACATTGGATCATAACCAACAATATCAGCACATATTCGCGGCCGGCTCGCTCCTATAGTTCTGGTGGTGGAACAAGTCTTCTCAGATAAGGACTATAAACATTAGGCCCAGTGTACACAAATGCTCATGTGCACTTTAAAGAACCCAGTACATCTTTTGAGATGAGTATGGGGTTACCCCGGTGTACTGGTTCACTCGGCCCCTGTCGTGGACAGATAAAGTGCACCAGTTGAGGTGGACATGAAGTAACCCTCAGGGGAGGAGAAAGTTACTGAAAAGTGCAATATCTAGTCCCGAGCGCATAGAGACCTCGTTTATCTGCGCTATATAAATCCATCTATTATTATTATATGCAAGTTACGATAGTGCACCGTTTATTGGATGAGGCATTTAAGCCTGTGGGTCCCGTGTGCATTTAGGACCCATGTGCACGTTAAAGAATGCAGTACACTCTGCAGGAAATAGTTGGGGATTGTCTTGCGGTGTACCTCGCAATCACCATCAGAGTGATCCCACTGCAAATAAGTCTTCAGACTTTTGTGGCTTAGGCTAGGCCAAGCTGATTAGGCCAAGCCGTCACGGTAAAAGTGGCCGTCCTAAATAAATGACCAAAAGACGGCTGGACGGCTCGGTGGTTAAGCCTATGATCCTTGGTGTTTACTCCAAATTAATACATCCATCCATAATAAAATGTAAATTAAAAAATGTCAAGTGAGGCTTTTACAAAATGCTTGCACTCATAATCTTCAGTCATTTTAATACAAAATATTAACCCCTAAAAAATTAAAATATTAAATAGTAAGAGGATCAACTAATACTGTACATACTGTCTGCAAAAGAAATGATTTTAACCTGCAACAGTTATGAGGAAAACATCATTATATTTGAAGTCTACTGTGCTGTATATAAAGTGTTTATTAATATTGATGTGAATGTTAATAATTTACTACATGTTGTGTTGGAAAACTAAGTACTGTTGGTAGATTTATAGAGTACTACAATGTTACGTCAAGATAACACATGATACTGCTCCATTGCTATTGGCGACACAAAATGTGTTCAACCTGACACCATTTTCTCCACTGAGAAACCACTGATCCCAATTTCTAACATAATTAATAAGATGTATCTTCGTTTTTCTTTGTAAATTTTAATTGATGATTAAATGTGTGTTCGATAACTAATATAATGTGAGCTTTTGTGTTTTTAGTACATTTTGATGGTAAATTATTAGGCGTAATGAACGGTAACCAATGTCTGGTTGACAACAAAGGGCGCCACCTTGTGTTGTGACAACACAACTATTGTACTCTATAATTATTGCAAACACTGTACTTTACTAACCTGTTGTTTGTATGTTTTGTTTCATTGCCAATGCATAGTTGCATAATGTAGAGAGATAGGTTTTCCTGGCCATGTCCATTAATTAGTATTTTGAGGGGCTGGCAATATTGCGATAATGATTCTTGCTTTTGCCTCAGACACACTCCGGAATGCACCTTAACTGGGATATGCAGGTCTGAGATGAAACGCTGCATAACTCCAATATTGCGGTAATAGTTGGTTCGGACCTTTTCATACAGAAGGCAATGCCAGCAATATTTCCGCAATATTGCGGTAACGAAGCACTGTCTGAGAGTGGCTTAAGTATTTGATTGATATAAGGGCCGAATTATTTACAGTACTGTTTGTAGTGTAAGACTTAATTGAATTAAGTATAACACAAAAAAATATGATTTCATTCTATGATACTACAGTATAGGGAACTATTTTGTTCAGGTTGTGAAAGTCCTCAATGATTTTGTATCTTAGATAATGAATTTAGGTGAAAATCCCCTGAGCCTCTATCTGTTCTACTGAGAGCATGGTTGTTGCTCTTAATGAACTGTTGATAGAATCTCAACATTACAAAACCGTGTTGCTATGGTGGTTAGCTGTATATTAAGGTTTTATCTGTTCAGTAACCTCATGAAACTGTGCTCAAGAGTCAAGATACTGTATTGCTGAGAAGTCATTGGTTGATAGCTCATTAACTTGAAAATGCTGGGTCTCTGATAAAATGTAATGGAAGCAATGCCATAGCCAGCTAAAATGGTCCATGATATTCAATTACTGTATGCACGAAAATAAAAAATAGATGAGCCGTACTAGTCTAATATATAATACACTCCATGCTCGACCTTAAGTTTGCTGTGATTAAAAAACCTAACTTCAAAAACAGGCTAGAAAGAGAAATTAATGAACAGAAATTTATCAGTAAGCTTACTTGTGTAGAGCAGGGCCTTAATAAGGACTATGGTTTTTTTTTCTCAAATTATAGAACATAATATACACACTCTATGCTTTTTCTATATCTCATTTTATTATTATTATTATTTGTCATCCTGATTACAGTCCTTGATTTTACTATATGATGTTCAGACACTATATAACTACGGTTCTATATTTATACTGTTATATTTGTACTATGCTTTTATAATATATTAGTACTGTATATCACTATATGATGTCCAGACTTAAGATACTGTACTACGGTTATTTTTACTACATATATTAGTTACTATATGTTATATTCACTGACTTTGATCTGTCTCTTATACACATCTAGATGTGTATAAGAGACAGTTTGTATACTGTTTATTGCTTATGCTTTAGCCCTTTTGTCTTAATTGTATGCCTGAATAAATTAACTTGCTTAGGTTTATCCACCAAGTTTATGTTGACTTCACATTCACCTGAAGAAGTACACTGTGTGCATGAAAGCTTGTGTGCTGTCACAGATAAACTAGTCATAAAAGTACTGGATATCCTGAGTTTTATTTTCTATTATATGCATGAAATGAGTCCACGTTTTAAAAGATGTGTCCACCTTTAAGTTATGTGTGAAATGAGTTAAAAGTTGGTCCTATCACGTATTGTTTTAACGTCTTTTATAAAATTAAGGCCCATTGAAAACTTCTTTTCCACCTCATCCTTGGAAATGTGGCTGAGAATGTGGACTTTCCTGATGCTCATCCTCCCTCCTACTTTTTGCAACAAATTACCTGATATGTTACAGTATATTTAAAATTAAGAGCCTTAACCATTTTTTTTATTCTGAGAGTGTTGCCAGACATCCAAAGTTGCCAAACCCTTAATTTTTTTTCAACTTCAGTCCCAATCTTGTGGGACTGAAGTACAGAAATGTATAGTAAATATAAGATAAGATAAAGATAATTTGTCATGACCACAAAACAAGGTATGCAATACATGCATTTTGGTTTCTTAATCTACATAAATAATATGGTACAGTAGAACCTCGTTGTTACGTACCCCAGTTATACGAACTCTCGGTTTTACGTACGCCTCATATCGACGATGATGTCATCAAAAACCCCGAAAATATTCAAAACAAACGACCTTTTTCAGAGCAACCATAAGTAAAAAGACTATAACAAAAAACTATAACAATAAACAAACCATAATGCAACGTATTTTCATTAAACAGCAACGTTGATTGAGTCTAATACCGGGTTGTTATAATCTAAAACCATGTGAACTGAGTGAGATGAACAACTACCAATAGTGCTCACAATAATTGCTTTCCTCCTTAGCTTCGTGTGGCAAACCATGTAAAAACTTGTCTGGTCTAATTTTCTACACGAAGCTGAGTAGGCATAGTTTCGTACACGAACACTAGTTGGTTGGCTCGCCCAGTGCAGTGCACATGGTTTTGCTGTTTCACATACACGAACGCTAATTGGTTGGCTCGCCCAGTGTACATGGGTTTAGTTTGTCTCAACAGGCCCAGACAACACCACAGCTCTGTTTTTTAGAATAGGCATGAAGGGGAATTCCCAAGTTATACCTTTGTCATATAGGTAATCTTACAATATACTCATGTTCTTTAGTTAAATAAAAGACATAAAGTGATGAATTAATACACTAGACACATGGTTTTATTTGAACACTTTATTATGACATCGTAAAGTGATGAATAAAAACACTAAACACATGGTTCTATTCATAGGCCAGAGGCTAGGTCTAGCCTAGCTAGGTAACATCGTTCGTTCCTACATACGTATATTGAGCGTTTATGTACGTATTAGGTCAAAGGTTACCACAAATTTAACCCAACTTCTATTTTACGAATCCCCCGATTTACGTACGCCCTCCGGTCCCGTACCGTACGTAAAATCGAGGTTCTACTGTATGAAATAATATTAAACACATAGGATTAGTTTCACTTAACACTCTGCCTGCCAAACACGTAGATCTCCATGTTTGATAACGCAATGCTTGACCGCCAAACACACAGATCTCTGTGCTTCAGGTTTTTTTACGGAATCAGATAGATGGGGTAATTACGGACATGTACTAACAATTTGAACACTATATTCAGTCTGGACCGTAAGTATTTCACTATTTGTTTGTTTACATTAGCATAGAGCGGTATTGATTTACTTAATCAAAATCGCGATTATCTCAGTTTCGTTGTGCGAAATTGCGTAAAAGTGAGTCATTTTCATTGTACTCTTGCGATTCATAGATTGTGATTAGAACAAATGTGTTTGGTACCATTGTAAAGCTAAAATGCTTTACTGTAGTTCTTTTAGTAATTCCATTACATGTCAATCTGATCCACATATGCACTCTCAACAAGCTTCAGAAAAGTGTTAAAATTTGCTAAAGAGTCTGGCAGTGACTGATACTATTTTTTCAAACCCCTGACAGTCAGAGTGTTAAAGAATAATATACATGAAAGACTATTATGCAGTATACAGAACAAAATAAATACCGTACTGTCTCTGAAGAGTTGAGTTAAGTACATATTCAAAGTGCAATTTTCAGGCATCTTTATATCATAATTTTGTTTTTAGATGTGGGCATTTTTGATGCACATCCCTTCCTCATATTTTTGCCAAAAATTATCTGATGCATTATATCTAAAATTAAGACTATTTGAAAACATTTTGTTTTTAAATTGTAATAAATTTGTTTATATAAAAATAAACAAATAAATAATAAACTATAAAATACAATCTCAAATCGTGTGCTAAGTGCACCCTAGCCCCTTAAAGTGTAAACAACCTCGTATATCATGGTACTAGAGGAACTTGCCAAGTAGTGATAACTTTCCCTAATAGACACCCCTTTTCCTCTCTCCAAGTACCTGGAAATTCCGGCATTTTAGCTTCATACAAGCTATGTTTGTTTGAATTTAAACAATTTTAGATACTGATTAAACGTTTCCAGTTTTTGATAAAAATAAATCAAAGAATACAAAATTGAAATGAATATAAGATGAGAGCAAAACGAACGCTTCATGTAGTGCCTGTTGAGTCGCAGTTTGAGTATTACAGGGGTTCCATGGGTTTTACATGATGAATAAAACATATAGCCACGTTAGTCTGATACAGTAGAGAACAATATAAAGTAAATAACAGCAGCACTTTTGAGACTAGCAATATAGAATTTATTTTCTAGCTCTGATTTGTACAGTCTCCTGATGAAGTCCACTGTGTGGACGAGAGCTAGAGAATAAATTCTATATTGTCTCAAAAGTGCTGCAGTTATTTACTTTATATTGTTCTATATGGGTTTTACAGTATAACCAAACCCCTATATATATTTTCCATTTTGTTATTTCATTTTGAAATGTATTTTTATGTATTGTATGCGCTGTAAATAAGTAATTATCTTTAGTAACTTTTAAATTTTTAAATGAAATTGTTTAAAGAGAGGGTTTATAAATATTTTATGTATTTTTATACTGCATGCTGCCAGGTGACCCCTGTGTAATAATTAATGATATGATAACTGGCCTAACGATAGATTACTGGTTAAAATGTAAATATTTAAGATTTTTTTAAATCACAGAAAATCACAAATTTTATTTTCAGTACATTCTCGACTGTCATTAAAATGTGGACCTTTTCAAATTTATTGGGGTGCGTACGCAACCATCGCACCACTCCAACCACTGAATATACGGGCCTGGAAAAACTTTTAATTGCCAATATACTTGCCATATCATAAGCTTATTAATATTAATTAGATATCTTCTCATTTTTCCAGTATTGTTTTTTAATTCTTTTTCCACTTCCAACCTTGTTTGAATTTAAACTAAGACACTATTCCTGTCATTGCTCTTCTTCCGATAGCGTATTTACAATATTTGCAGTTCCTCAGTGCTTGGTAGTCATTTTTTTACTTTTTTATCAAATTCCAGCTTTTGAGTATATTCGTAAGTTTTTGGCTACTTTCAGACTTGGAGATAAGCCCGGCTCAACGCTAAGCCCGGCTTAACTTTAGCGGGCGTTCAGACTAGTGGGATTAGCCAGGCGCGAGCATTTTCATAATAATGAACCGTAACCAGCAAACGTGTTTCAAAACATTGCTCGTGAAACGTACGCTTGCTCACAGCGTAAGTAATTGAATGCTTATTGGTCATTTTGTTACCCGAAGTCAATGCAAGACCCCCTGCAACGATTAAAGCCTGGCTTAGAAAAGTTAAACACGGTGGCACGCCAGGCCTAGTTACTATAGGAACACAGCCCGGCTTGAGATAAGCCACCTAGTCTAAACTAGGCCATAATATTGTATGCATTATATTATAAATGTACTCTATTATACTGGGTATTACATAGTTACCTACTGCAAATAAGATACCTGATACGGCTAAAATTTTTCTATTAAAAAAAAAATAAAGACCAGATATGACGTTTTTCCTCAACCTTAATTTGTTCTTATTTTGTTCTTAATTTTTAAGCAGTTTCAGCCTCAGTGTTCGTATAAAATGTGTATTACATGTTTTTATGGTAATTTAGCTAAATTTTCTTGTATTAGTTTCTTTTTTGACTAAACAATACTTCTAATTAAATTACCATACTGTACCAGTGGAATCAATTTTTTTAAATTTTTCACACTAATAATATTAATACAGAGGATTTCATACAGTACTGGAGTCCTGCACTGTATGTATGGATATTAAATAGCATGGCTACGGTAAACTACTCTACGGTTCAGATATTATAACAACAAAGTACAAATAATGCATTGTATCCTCCCAAAGGACTCTTGTTTTAGTATGAAAGGTTTTTTTTTTATCCCACATACTTATTTTACTATCATTAATTGAATCTGAGATATCTAATGTGTTACTAGGGAAACATTAATACTGTAGTAAATTATACCTTTTATGATCAGATCTACACTTTCAGAACTAATCCTAATCGAGTATACACAGTGTAGCCTTCAGTGGCGCTTGCTACAGTTCAGTAGTGATGGGAGAATTCTTGATTATTACTGTATGTACTGCAAAAGTTTTTGGATGTGATGATTGGTTTGTGGTATTACGATTCCATACCATCCATTGTGATATCTTGAAAAACATTAAAAATTCAATTTAAAAAAATTTTAATTACCACGAAAGGTCTATAGAAATTACGAAGCTATTTAAAAAGACAGAGAATACAGATGTGCATTCACACACTTCAGTATATGTAATAATTTGTTACATTATGTTTCATTGTGTTAGATTTGTGTACATGTTTAAATGAAACTGATAGGTAAATTGATGCATAGGTAAGAAACAAAATGAATACAGTATACTGGATTTAATCAATCTTTTTATGTGTTATCTAAAATTTAGACTGAGCCTAATACCAATTCTACAATAAAATAATCATTTTCACTGTAAATAATTGACTCTGGTATCCCTAATTTGGACTTTTTTCTTTGTCTAAATTGTATGAATATGAAAGTATAAGTTTGACACTAAAATTTCATTCTTAAAACATTTATGCGATTTAAGTTTAAACAGGTGGTTTAAATTTGTAGTTTGACAAGAATTTGAAGAATTGATTTTGCTCATAGATCCAAAGGCCATATAATGTTTGAATCCTGCATCTCGAGGCTGTCTGCACATACAATGCATTGTGCTTATATTTGAATATTGATTTACCAGGTCTTAGTGACAACTTTAACAGCTTTGAGTGTGTTAGGAGCATACTACTAAGTGGCTATGTCTTTATGTGGAAATCAATTTTCCATGACGAAGGTTGGTTTGTTTCTTAATGTACTTGATAATCCTGTTTACTTAAAAAGCCATCAACGATTCTATGAATTCATAAAGGGCACTCTAAAAATATAGATTCTGAGTTTCTTGATCTGTGATGTTTATTTTTTTTTTTTATCTTTTTATAACAGATAAACTTGTGCCTGTGTATAATGAAGCTTTAAAAGAAATTTTATTTTTAAAGTAAAATTTAAAAAATGGAGATTTAAACAAGATCTTTGGATGCAAACAGTCATATTCTTCTCATTCCCAGCAAAGTAGGCTTACTCCATTTGAGCAAAGTAGGCCTATTCCATTTGCTTTTAAAGAGCTAGGTCTGCATTAAATGTTAGGATTAGCCAATGCCTCAATTTGAGAACACATCAGTTAGCAAGGGTCATCACAAATGCGATTTGAATGTATCTGTAAAGGTAATTGTAAGTAACAAAATGCAGCAAAGCAAATATATCTAGACTGTTATTTTTACAGTAAAACATGCAAAAATGCGTGTCCATGACAAGTTTTGAATATATTTATTGTTGTATTGAAAGTGGAAAAAGATTATAGAAAGAAAAGTTTGTAGTTCAAGATACAGTTACAGCATTCAAATATCAAATTTCCAAGCTTCAAATATTTTTGAAAAGAAAATTCAGAGGGCCTGCATGCCTTAGGAGCAGTTGACACAGCAGTTGTGCATCGGTTTCTCAACCAGGAGGTTGGGGTTCAAACCTTCGCTGCGCATTTTGCTTGGACAAGGCTCTTTACCTACTGTATGTTTACATCTCTCCACCCAGGAGTATAAATGTGTACCTGGTAGGATGATGTGGCATTGAATGTATTAGTCTGTATCGGCATTAAATTGCAAGCACGATTAGGAATACTCCCCAGGGAGTGGAGGAGGTAGCACATTGTGCTGGTTTGATTATGGATCCGATGACCAGGGGTAATAATAACATCGCCATCGCCTTGTACCTCTTTATTATTGTTATTATTATTATTAATTAGTTAAGTACCGATCATAAATAATTGTAACATTGGAGTCCCGAGACTTTTGCGAGTCACATTGGGTGCGTTTCTACTGATAAACACAAAATAATCGATTTTTTAAAACCGTTTTTTTATTGAGTACCAGACAGCCTGCTGGCATTGCAACTGCATTTTTATTTTTCGAAAATTGGTTTTCGTGGCGGAAATTACCTCACCATTTTGTTTATACAACACATTGTTTTCCTAACTATATAGGATAGTATCTTTCTCATTCCTGTCATGATGACAAGGTGTAAGATACGATGTGGGGCGAGAAGTGAAATGCTTGCAGCTGTGCTCATCGGCACAATTGAACGACGACAAAACAAGGACAACTGTAGGCCCAAAAGAGCGGAGAGTCCTAGGCCCAATATCTCCCGCCCCCCCCCAATAAAATAATTAAATGAATTCGTCACTTCTCATGTTTGTAGACATTTTTAGCTTGTAGGCCTAGGACATGAACGAGGACAAATTTTTTTTTAAAGTTCGCGCCTATAGAAATACGATCTAGTCTTTGCAGTGATTGACCTGGAGGTCACATTTCACCTGATAATCGCTTTTTTTGTGTTGCAGCTAAAAATCTTGATGAACAACAGCCTACATGCTGACAACATATTGGCTAACTTATTACAAATTGTAGAATGAATTCGGTCAAAGCGCATACAAATACTGTACTCTTCCGACCCAGTAGGAATAAGAAATTATAATAGCAAATATCCAAGATATAATTTATATTGCATTTTATCTATATTGTAAGCAAGCGAGCGATAAAATTTCCATTATTGAACAATAAAGCTATCTGTATGTGTATCTGTACGTTTTACTACACTATGTTATTAACTTGTTAATTATCTCTGTGAAGTCAGCTGGCCGTGGGTATCACAGAATATACAATACAATAATGTGTTAAAAAAGCTCGTTAAACCATATTCCTGAAGAAGCACTCGGTTTGCTTTTTGGGTTTTTTTTCATATATTTATTTATTTCTTTACGTAATATAGACATTACAGTGAACAAAAAAAAGTAAAACATAATGAATATAATACAAAACAATTATTAAAAAAATAATAATCATCATGCCAGTGAGATTATAATACAGCGGGAAAATTCAACAGTCTGATTATATCTTCATACTTTTTGGTCCTGATTTTATTTTTATAATTTTAGGTCCTTAAAATAAGGTATTACATTTTGTAATTTACAAATATAGATGTAATATTTAGTGAACAATATAAAAGAAATCTATGGTAATGCAAGGTCTCCATAGCAAATACTTTTTAATATATTTTTTCCATTTAATATAAACTCTTTAACAGTTTTCCGTAAAAAGGAAGAATGATTATACACACAACAAACATTGCAAAAGGGGATCTTTTTCTTTATTACAGATAGGACATAATTCAGACTTTACCAGTCCAATTTCAAACAATTTCCCGTTGGTGAAAACGATTCTATGCATAAACTGAAAAACTTTAGTTTTATTGATTGGCAGTTTGTGAAGTATCCAAATATTTTTCCTATGTCAAATATACCCATATCGGACCATTTGTGTTCTTTCACTTACCGGTATATCAGTACCAATACTCAGTTTGTTTTTGCTTATTGAAACTTTGTCCAAGAATATTTACTAAACAAGTTTTTTTGTTAAACTGTTATTTATTAACCGAAAGGTCCACTGATTAATCTCAGATAAGATAGTATAATACATACTCCAAGTATCGAAATGCATGCCATCATGTCGGGATTCAACATTTCGACATTAATTATGTCACCATCAAGAATGAAAAATTATCCATATTTACAAGCTTATGTGCACATCGAACTTTATCTAGATATACCCGTCTTGAAACATGATACGATAATCCCCTAATTGCGTTCGATGCCAAGTTAGAGCCAGATAAACAGCCAGCCAGTTTCAGACCGTCGACGTCACACGGTGGAAAGGCTTGTTTAATAAAACATCTACTGTATTTTACGAACCTCTAGTACCAAGTGGTATTCGTTCAAAAAAAATTGTAAACTACTGTAGAGAAAGTGTGAGTTTCCACTACCTAACCTAGCCGACCAGTACGAACTAACAACAGTGCAGCAGCGTGTTCTATCGCAATCTAAGTACTGTAGTAGATTCTCTAGGCCTTAGCTAAATTTACCTTCGATAAAAAACGAATTATTTTAATCGCTAGCTAGCATTCTTCCATTTAACAAAATATTGTTTTAAAATAGCGACTATTATAGCAGAAATAGAAAAGATTGAATTGTCAATAAATAAATACAACAAATCTGATTTTATTATTAAGAAAAATATACATTATCACTTTGAAAAATGTACGCAATCGGACTTTTTAACGTTATTACTTGGTCAATGATGCAAAGGTCATTGGTAATATCGACTATTCGTAAAACGGACGTTTGCTTGGTTTTTACCCACAATATTACAAATAATTTCTGAAAACCAGACTACTTCGATGCTGTTGTTAGCATTGTTGGAGTACATTGTTGCCAGCCAGAAGATGATATGGTGGTACAATACAACAACGCTGGCTTAGATGCCTACGTTGTCCTTGTAATCCAAGCCGACTTTACCATTAAGCAAGTTAATTTAACTTAACTTGTCACTTAAGTCTTTTATCTAGCTATAATTGAGTGGTTCACGTCAAACTTTTAACTAGTTAAGTGGATGTATATCTAGATAAAAGTTCGACGTGAACCAGGCTAAAGCATCCTTACCCTACTGATCAAAGTTACCTACAAAAACAAAGAAAGCTCCTTTGAAGCTTCCAGCCCATTGTTAAGCAAATTATTTATTAATACTAATTTTTTTTTTTCTTTCTAGGAATGGTTTATTACATATGTTTATTAATTCATCAATATGCTACGTACTGATGTTGACCATGTCCCCAAGTACTGTACAAATTTATGTATTTTTTGTGTCGATGGTGTATATGTCAGGTGTGCACGTTTATCACCAGCTAGGGGGCTTTGGTGTCTTCAATTTGGATTACATTGGGTAAGTTATCTCCAGCTAGGGGATTTTGGTATCTCCAGCTAGGGGATTTTGGTATCTTTAAATTGAATCAATTACATTATATAATTTTTAAGTTAAAACATGTTAAATATAGCTTTGGGAGATGGTAATAAGATGCTTACTGTTTTGTTTTATTCGTTGTATTGATGATTATTTTTTTTGTTTAATCTAAATGTTTGTTTTGAACACAGACTTTTATCTGCATTGCTTCTCCACCCAGGGGAGCTACCCCTGGTGGGGTTGCCTGCTACTTCTGACAGTCAGTAATAATAATAGGCCACTTTATAATAAATAACAAGTGACACGTAACAAGATCTACTTAATAAGAATCACTCACAGCTATGTGAAGATGGGAATAATGTTTAGAAACCTTTACTGATATTATTTGTAATACTGTAGTATTTTTTTAGCTATTATGGACTGGTTGCATTTAATTGGTAATCTGTGTATCTGATTACAATTGTGAACGCACTAAATCAATGGTTAATTTTATTTATGTTTTCTCTTATGGTTGACAAATTGGACGTTAGTTAGTATTTTCCTTATAGCATTTTGAATTATTTTGGTATATTTGATGTCATCCCTACAGGCCATTAATGATGTTAACCATGAAACTCGGGAGTCTGGCTTACAGCATACATGATGGTAAGTATGCCTTTATGAATGCTTAACATTTTTATGATTCTATGCTTATTGGCATTTATTCTTTTGCCACTTCTGCATACAGTGCCTAATAACATTGTGTTAATTTCTTTTTCTTATGTATTCTATACCTCTCTGTACATGTATTAAAATTACTAAAGTTTTAAATTTAATCATATTCCAGTTTTGGCTTAACTGGTAATTTGCATGTATCTCTGATGAATTTTGTAAAGTTAATATACTCATTAAAAAAATTAAAATTGCTTAAAACAATGATTTGCCCATTTAATGGCATCTTGTCATCATGAGATAAGAAACATCAATTTTACAATTTTCAACTAATTTACAGGCATTTTAATATTAATATCATAAGGGTGGTTTTTTTAAGAACATAGTGATGTAGTTCCTCCGATCCTTGGGTACAAGCCCATCACAGGTATACAGTAAGCCAACTCACTAAAATCAGTCTAATTTTCTGTTCAGTGTGGTGGGCTCTTACCGGAGAAGCCATAGTAATGGTATTGTTAAGTGCATTTTTTACTTTATTTTTTTTGAGCATTTTTTTTTTTTTTTTTGAGGAAAATATCTTCTTAATCTAACTTTCAATTAAATGCTAACGGCTTTCATAAACATACACAGTATGCAATCTAAAATCTTCAGCTTATTACAGTAGATCAACATAGATAGATAGTATAAGTTTAATGTAGCGTACAATCTGCATTGTCATAATTGCACTGGCAGTATTAATGCCAACCATAATGTTCAAACAGTAAATTCCAATGGTCAGAATACCTAGCATTACACTACACTTCATCGAAACTATTCACAGGCATTCGCTGGAATGGTGGCAGATGATGACCCCTTAAAATTCTGCATTTTTCTCGATGTAATGCGCATCAATATGAATACACAACACAATATTATTGTTGATTGTATTTGTATTTTATTATTATCATTGGTGTTTACATTTAACTTACCTACAGAATACACCAAATATTATTTCATAAGCACGAGTAATGCCACTTGAATGTGCTGCAATTTGGTACTTTACTCAAATTAATATGCTCTTCATCCTTTTCTTACTGACCGCCACTTGACCTCCACCACTCTTTCCACACTTACCTGTACTCTAAGATTAATTACAAATGTGGAATTTGTCAATAAAACTACATTCCTAAATGTGTCTGGATGGTTTCGTAATGTAGTTGGGGAGATTAATGTTTCAAATGCCAACATAATATATCCAGGGGGCAACTAGGAGGTTCTCTTCACTAATAAAAATATTTTCATAGATGCTGTACACTGTATAATCAGGTTATTGTAAGTCAAGTAACAATAATAGAAATCAGTAAAATTAATTACAGTACCAGGCAATATAGAATTATTCAGTGTTGTTTTAATGAATGTGCTTACATTTCACTAATAAGGTAGGCCTACATATTATTTATGCAATTGTTAGTTGGTGAGGAAACTAATTTCCTTTTCTTTATAAATTTTTGTATGTAATACAGCATGTACAGTATGAAAAGTCTTTGAGTAAAAATTATCAAAGAAAAATTATCAACTTTATGAATCAGATTCAAACTCTTTCGGTTTCATTGATAATTAATATGGTTACCAGTCAATTTTAGAGGACTGCAAAGTATATTATTTAAAAAAATGGTATTATTTGTTAAACTGGCATTTTGTTTTCTTTCGAAACTATCCAAGTCAAATATTGAATTTTTTGTTCCATTTTATTATACATATTGTAAAGTATTAGAATACTACTGTATAATTTGATAATACATTGATCTTTCCACAACTCATGATTTTTAGAGTAAAATTTATAAAATATAAATTAAGTCTGTATTGTAGCAGATAAATATTCATGATATAATATTCAGAATTTTTTTTTCTTAAAAATTGTTATGTTAATAAGGAAGTCTCAAACCATCAATACATTACTTATAGTAAAATACCATATATAGTAATATTAATATTAATAAATGGTATTTATATTTAAACAAGTATACAAGCACTAGTAGAATTTAACGAATTGAAGTATGGAGTGTGCTAGTTTAATTTCATAAAGTTGCTGGTGAATAATTAAATTGCATTCGACCCAATGTCTTTGACTGTTGTGTTAAAAGTTTTTGATTATTTAATTCAATTCAAATTCAATTCAAATAAACATTTATTTTCTTTCCTTCTTTAAAAATGGAATAATATATAGAGTATATAAGGAAAAAAATCAATAAGAATATAGTAAATATAAGTATTAAAATAGATTAGAATATATATTGCAAGTGTATAGAATAACACAAGACAGCTTATCAGTAAATTATATTTTAAAGAAGGTGATAAGTTGACATTAAACATATTATAAAATTCAATTAATTCTCATTTTTGATATAAAAAATATCTTTCCAATATTTCCAACCATTGTCACCATCAGATCATCAGTATATTCCTCATCTTCATCACATTTGTAAAGGTCTTTCATCACAAAATGAGTCTTGCTATGAAACATGAAAATTTAGCTATTTATTCAGATAAATTTAAAGCACAATCTTTATTTGAATTATGTTCCTAGGTTTAACCAGAATAGGAGTATGATCATTTCTGAAAGTGTAACTTTCAGTATTATGTTTTTTGTCAATTCCAAAAAAAAGAAAACAGTTTTATATTAACATCATGCATCAAAAACCTTGTTGATGTACATAAGCTCGGAATGTTTGCTGTAATGAAATAATGCTATTAAATTATCGAAACTCCATCTTGATCAAACATTTTTTTAAAGTGTAAGACATCAAATTATCGTGGCTTGGTTGTGTAAACGAAACCTCAACTTCTTCATGATAATCAAATCATATCACCAAAAAAACCAAATTGTTATTATTATCACCAATACAATATTATCACCAACGTAATCATCATTGTCATAATCTTCATTGTTGCTGCTGATCTGTATGAAAAACAGTGTGTACCTATGTTTTCTATTGTAATAATTTGCATGTCTAATTATGAACATAATGCAATGTTACTGTACCTAATTGCAAATTGATAAGGTTTGTTGAAATTGCTTTGTATACCTACTAGTTTGCTAACTCAAGAATTGCTAATATAACGCATACAGGCCCGTAGCCAGGGGGGTTCCGAACCCCCTTTTTTCAGCGAAACCCCCCCTTTGAAAAGCGAACACCCACCCTACCATTAATGAATCCCTTTGCTATTTTTATGCATTCTTCGTTTTTTTCAACGGTATATAACTCAAAATCTAATCAAAAATCACCAGCAGAGATCCTGTTTGCAGTGAGTGTGTGCTCATCAGAGAGTTCGAAGCGTGAAAATTTATGAGAGTCTTGTGTTGTCAAACTGCTGTTAACCAATCACGCAGCGTTATATTGTTTTGGAAATAAAGATTCCCGATCGCGACGTGAGGGGAGATTTTTGTGCTTATTGGAATTTCCCGACACACACGCAAACGTTAGCAGAAATAAAAATTCTCTTTGTTGCTATAATAAATAGTAATGTTCAAATTTACTAAATTATACATCGTATGTTTTTACTGTGTGTTGTTGACAACTGTCTTGAAATCCTGTGTTTAAAAAGAAGTTAATGAATCATTATTTAGAGGAAAACCCTGCAACTACAATATTTAAATAAATATGCCATATACCAGTACATGCTTTTAAAGTGCAAAAAGGCTTCGGGCTTCGCCCCTTAACCCCACCCCACCTTAGATGGGCCCCTAGACCCTACGCCCTGAACCCCCCTTGGCTGAAGCTGCCTACGGACCTGGCATATGTAGTTCAAGACCACATTGATACTTGTGGGTCTCCACAACTACCTAATGTACAATCTTGGCTGGTGCTAATTTAGGGTGGTTCATGGAGTAAGAGTTTTGTACTATTCAAAGAGGTATTTTATGGTGTGTCCCTGGCAGATAACTACACTTTGAGATTGACATGCTCAAACTCTTAATTATGAAATATGTCCTACTAATGTATTATTTCAGTATCTGTTTATTCTATTTTTATTTTCCCTCCCTGTAAAGGTATGGCCAGAGATGAAGAGCACCTAAACGATATTCAAAAGAAGATGTTAACCAAGTAAGTACAACAAATGAATATAAAGTGGACAATTAAATACTTTACACTCACACCCCTCCCACTGCTTACGCTCATGGCCATGGGAACAAGTTTCTTCAATACTTAGGTGCTTTCTATATTTACTTAGTAACCAAAGATGATGCAGTGTTTACTTAGTTTCATTTATGAATGTTCTTATAAAGTACGAGTGGGAATAATAGGTCAATTGACTATATAAGCTGGCAGTGGTTGGCAACATAGCATGTGTGTGCATTCACCCATGAAGATCTCCAAGTCTCTTGGAATTTATGTAGATGATTTCAGTAGGACTTATGTTGCTATTCCATACTTTCAAAAATGTCATTGTGTAAATCTATAGTACCTCAAAGAAGATATAGTACTACTGATCGAACCATCAACCTGCCAAGCTTTACTAGTACACTTTCTTTTCTTTTTTTTTTTTTATAAGAACCAGTAAAGTTTTGCCGAGGTTCAGTGTTCTTATTTTTGTGCTAATTTCAGCTCAAAATGTTTTTATTTTGTTCTTATTTTACACACGTTTCAAAGATAAACATTTATTATTGTACAGCAGTATATATCTGTACTGTATTTACTTTGTAGAGGGTATATTAAGTCTAACCTTCTGCTACTAGTGCTATTGTATGTGACCAGCTTGATTTGTTGGGTTTCTATTATTTTTTTTTATATATAAACACTCATTTGACATTTTAACTCAGCCTGAATTTGTTCATATTTTTATAGCAATCTCAGCCTCAGTGTTCTTATAAAATGTGTACCTATTTTTTTTATACTGTCACCTGCATTGGTGCAATAGTTGTATTCAAAAGTGTTTTGATACAGATAGCATCCCTATGTTTATTATATTCATGGTTCAAAACATTCTTGATATACACTGGTGGTTAAGATGCCTTCTGAGACCTTAGGTGTGTTCGGGCGAGAACGGGAAAAAGATACATAGGGTTCTTAGCGGTATTGTATCCGCGGGTGGTCTGCCGGCTCGTGCAGAACTCGGCTTCCAAAAAAACCAATAACCTTGGACGTAAAACCTTAAAAGGTATATGCAAATAATAAGGTTCTATCAAGTTGCCCTGGACCCTTGCGTCACCCAGCTGCGTCACCCCACGCTTTAATTAAGAAACAGACTTTGGCGTTGGTCCACTGCATTAATGTAGTTGTCTCAAAATCAAGAAATTACCAAAGAAGCTACAACAATAATAAAGCATACATAGCAAACTCCCAATAAATCGCAGATGTGCACTTTGGGCATATAAACCATGAATAAACTTCCATTTGTTTGACAATTGTAGTTTAAAAACAGAAAATTACTACCACTGTTAAATGAATAAGCAGTGGTGCCATGATCATGTATGCATGTGGCGGACATATGGAACAAGGTAACAATCTGGATTTTAGGCTAGCCCTCAGTTGAAATAATATATTTTAATGAGCTTTTCAGTTTTGTTTTTGGAAATAAATAATGTAGTTGTCTCAAAATCAAGTAATGAAATTAAATTACAGAAGAAGCTACAACAATAAAGCATACATAGCAAACTCCCAATATATCGCAGATGTGCATTTTGTGCATATAAACCATGAATAAACTTCCATTTAAGAAAGTATAATACATACTCCAAGTATTGAAATACACGCCATCGTGTTGGGATTCAATATTTCGACATTAATTATGTCATCATCAGGAATGAAAAAATTATCCATATTAGCAAGCTTATATGCGCAGAGATGTGTATAAGAGACAGCAGTTACCTAGTAGGTGACATAGCAGTGATTTAAACAAAAGATCAAAGCATTCTTACTCTAATGATCAAAGATACCTACAAAAACAAAGAAAGCTCTTTTGAAGCTCTGAGCCCATTGTTAAGCAAAGGGTGTATTCTACGTATAGCGAACGCTTCTTTAAACAATAGGATAGACCAGTTTCGGGAGCTGTCAATAATGTTAGTACTAGAAAATATTAAACCTAATTTATTACTAATTTATTAAACCTAATTTATTACTTTATTACAAGTATTTCAATACTTGGAGTATGTATTATACTTTCTTATCTGAGATTAATCAGTGGACCTTTCAAACTTCCATTTGTTTGACAATTGTAGTTTAAAAACAGAAAATTACTACCACTGTTAAATGAATAAACAGTGGTGCCATGATCATGTATGCATGTGGTGGACGTATGGAACAAGGTAACAATCTGTATTTTAGGCTAGCCCTCAGTTGAAATAATATATATTTTATCGAGCTTTTTGTTTTTGGAAATAAACTGTAAGAAGAAGGGACCATGAATATTTAAACAAGACTTTACTTGTGGCGCGTGTTAAAACAATCAAAGGGATTTAAGTGATAAAAAATGCTCCTTGCTGCTAACGCATGCTGCTTTTGCTCCTCCAAAACACTGCAATTTGAAGCGTTGGATTATCAGCGGATATCAGCAGGCAGTCCGCATTTAAGACCCGTTCGGGCTAGAACTGGAAATGCCTGTTTCCGGATTTATCCCTTGTTAGACTTGCCTGAACACACCCCTTGTTGTAAAGCCTAATCACCAGGCTTTTTTTCTTGTGACTAAAAACAACACCACTTCTTAAGCCTGATCCGTATTGAGACTTAGTTGTCAAAAATTGATTTTAGACTGGTCATTTGTCCTTTATATTGGTTTAATCTTTAAAACACAAGGTTGTTGGAGAATTATAGTATGCTTGTTAACCTTATAATTTTTTCAGCAATTAAGTTTTACAATTTCATCTATTATGGATACATTTTTCAGTCACAGAGGCCCAGACAAATAACCTTTTGCTTTGATAGGGATATCGAATGCATTGAAGTAATTAAAATCAAGATACTAACAACATAGAGTAATTGGCAAGTACTAGCCCTACAGGGAATTGAGGAGATTTAAAACCTAATAATGAACAGACTCTTTGCTTTGCGAGGTAAACAATTGGTTGTGACCGCATGAAATAAATTAAATAAGAATTGTAGAGAACAAACTCATTTCAAATAGTGCTTCTGACCATATGGTGAATAGCAGTATGTTGATCAGAATTTAAACAGTGTTTACTGTATTCGAGTGATATGTGTCCTTAGACTTTTTATTGATTTTCTTTTGTAAATTTATTTCAAAATAGATTTCAAAAAAGATAGTTTGCATTAAAACATCATTCCAAATATATCCAAAGTAACTGTTCAATCAGATTTGGCACCAACCCATTAAAATAATGCTGCTATATTAGGCTATTACTGATTTTGTTAGTGTTGCACATCTTTACGGTTGTGCCTCTGTTGTAAAAGAGAAGCAATAAAGTTACTTACTTAATACTTATATATTTGTCTATAGGAATATAGTTAAAAATCATCAGTTCACTATACAAAATTGCAAGACGGTTTTGATTTGTGATACTCAAATTACAGTTATGCTTCAAACTGCTAATTTTTGTAATTTTTTCGATGATTCATGACCTAAAGTTCTTCCTTTTTGTCTTTATTCCATATAAATAGGCCTACTGCTTGAGGCATTAAAGAGAAGAAAAAGCTGAGGATTTAAATACATAATATTTCTACTCTGAAATAACTTAAACGACATTTGTAATTTGAGTCTTCTACTTCGATACTCAGCATATTCCTACAGTCAGGATATCATGTACTCAACCATCATATTAATTTTCCATAATAATAATAAGGCCTTAAAAAAAACTTGGTTGGTACTACTACTACCAAGGTGATACAATGTCGGTTGTTGCGATTTGTACCTTTTTAACACGGAGCTGGTGAGCTTATAATAATAATAATAATATTTATTTGGCAAAGTAAGAGTACAATCTTGCCAGGGGCAAGGAATAGGCACGAGCCCAAACAGTAAACTGCCCTTGCTCAATCATCAAAATATACAGTAAAGCAAATGAGAAACATAAAAATGTAAAACTGATTTAAAATAAACTTAATTAACAAAAATTAAAAACTTAACCAAATTTTTAAAATCCTTATTTGAAATTTACTCAGAATCTTAGTACTGTAAAAAAGAAAGGTACTAAATTTGTAAAAACAAGGAATATTCAATATAAAAACAGAAAAACACAAATCAGTATCTTGCGATCAAGTATTTAATTAGTTGAGCTTTGAAATCAGAAATGGTTGAGGATTGCTGAATTTGTACTGGAAGTTGTTCCCAAAATCTTGGAAAAATTACAAAAGATGAATTTAAAAAGGTATTGGTTTTGGCCTTCCAATGTATCAAATGCCCATCACACCTATCACTTGACCTGATACATAGTGCAGTAGTTTATTTTAATCGCGTGTCTTACTCCAATTAAAGATCCTTCTTCCAATCTCAAACAACAAAATTAGCCCCAAATTGCAAGACCTATAGTGTACATATATTCAGTTTCTATATTTAAAAAAAAAAAAAACTTTTTTATCCCACCCCTCATCATCTACAAACCTCTATACAGACCGTTTTGGTAATCTTTCTCTAAAAAATTTTTCTGCCCGCCCCTTCAATTAAATATTTACAATGTGACTGCAAACAAAACATTCTTTTTTTTAGGCCTAATATAATGCCTCAGTGTGGCTTAATTTGGCATTGGTCATTGCCTTTGATGTTAAATAAAGTAAAAATCTCAATTAACTACTCAAAGGAAAACTTCCAAATTTGGCCTAATGCTTTTTTGCACTATTAAACCAAAAATTACATTTCAAGTTCTCAGGTTACGATACAATACGATAAAAAGTTTATTGCAATATATATCAAATGAAATGAAGTAGAACAAAATCTAAAAATAAAAAAATAAAAATGATCGAAGGTCAAAATTAAGAAAACAGCAAAGTATTTGTTTAAAAAAATGAATTCCGTCTGACTGTGTAGGGAGTACTTACCATCATTCATTCATTCATTCTTTATTTAGCCTTTTATAAAAATCACATTACAATTTGCACATACAGTAAAATAAAAATTCACAATACAGAATGAAACTGAAAATCTAAGGAGGCAAAGATTAACAAAAGCAATTAAAATCGCTGTAGCTCACAAGCTTAGTTAATCCATTGAACAACCCAGTATTAATAATGAAGTTTGTTCTGTTTTACATTTTTTTAGAGGGAATTCGGTTCAAGTTTTATTTTAAAATATCATCAATGTAGCTTTGAAATTAAATTACAAATAGTACATTTAAAAAAATAACCTACACTCTTAAAAATAAAGTGTTAAAAATAACGCTTTAGGTGTTATATATAACACTTAGCAAGTGTCTCTACAGGGACAACACCGTAAGTGTTGTTTCAACTCTCAAAAAAGTGTTACATATTCAACACTTATGAAAGTGTAGGATCTTTAACACTTTGTGGTGTTCATTTGACACTTTATAAGAGTGTAATTAACACTTTATTTAATTAAAGTGTTGCAGATTTTAAACTTCATAAGTGTTTTATTAACATTTAAAATGTTGTAATTTAAATAAAGTGTAACAGATCTAACACGTTATTAGTGTAGATTTTAAACTTCATAAGAGTGTAATTAACATTGTAAGTGTTGTAAACTTAAATACTGTATGAGTATTAGAAACTGGTGGTGTTGATTTCGAATCTTGCAAACGTCAAAAGCCTAATAAGCTACAGCAACTCAAATTGAACTCAAAATTCACATTTATTTCACAACTAGCCAATGTGTAACCATTCAACAAATCTATTAAATCACTATTATACTACAGTAAGCATTTCTTTATTTACTTTATAACTTACAAGACTTTTAATGAGTCACTATCGCACTGTAATACAAATATATGTCTGTCATCAGCTAAAAAAACTTGAAAAATTAAATTCAATGTTCAAATTGCTATTTGACAGGTTGTATGTTTCAGCATTAGGTGCAAGTAGGCTATGGCTTATATGGAAATTAAAAAATAATAATGTGGCTGCTTTTCATCAATTATGATGACAACATCTCAGGTGTACTATTCCTAGATATACAAATAAAAAATGAAATTAGGATTTTTATAATAAAGTCTAAATCAACAAGATTCAGAGATAGATAATTTGTTAATCTCTATAATTTTAGTGCTGCCAGGTTAGAAATTAGTTCCGCTACTTTATTTGGAATCTTTTCTCCAGGCAAACTGATGTTATATGCATGCACTTCCAAGAAGATATAACAAAATTCAAGGGCTTTTACATAATGTAGGTTAAGGATGTAGTGCAGCGCTCCTAACAATCGCTAATGCACTTTAGTACTGTAACACTTCTATCTTCAAAACTTGTCTTTTTACCTACTGTGCGCTCCTAACAATCGCTAATGCACTTTAGTACTGTAACACTTCTATCTTCAAAACTTGTCTTTTTACCTACTGTGCGCTCCTAACAATCGCTAATGCACTTTAGTACTGTAACACTTCTATCTTCAAAACTTGTCTTTTTACCTACTGTGCGCTCCTAACAATCGCTAATGCACTTTAGTACTGTAACACTTCTATCTTCAAAACTTGTCTTTTTACCTACTGTGCGCTCCTAACAATCGCTAATGCACTTTAGTACTGTAACACTTCTATCTTCAAAACTTGTCTTTTTACCTACTGTGCGCTCCTAACAATCGCTAATGCACTTTAGTACTGTAACACTTCTATCTTCAAAACTTGTCTTTTTACCTACTGTGTGCTCCTAACAATATCTTACGATGGTTCTTCATTAAGATTCTGCTTAATAACATCCGTTTTTAGGCATTTTATTACTAAAAACCACGGCTTTTAACGCCTACGGCTCCATCCGTCTTCGGGTCCAATGGCGAATTGGCGATCGATCCTAATGCTGTTGCCAGAATTCAAACTTTATGATTTGGTGTTGCCAGAATTAGTAAATCAAAATGAAGCTTCAGATATTCAGAACTTATTGTAGAGCGCAAGACTCCACTACTATGCAACAGTATGACAATTTCTATGGCTCGTGAAAGAAGGGAAAAGGAAGGCAGCAGAACATGCATACATTATGAAAGAATGTATAAATAAATATATGTAGGTCCTAAGTGCAATGTCCTAACTGTAATTATGGCCATGATTGACAAATGATTGATTGATTGTAATAATTTTTGGGTCTAAATATAATACAGGTCCTATGCATTTTAGGGTCCAAATGTAATAAAGGTTCTAAGTGTAATGATTTTTGTGTCTAAATGCAATAAAGGTCCTATGTGTAATAAGTTTTGGGTCTAAATGTAATAAAGGGTCTAAGTGTAGTAATTCTTGGGTCTAAATGTAATAAATGTCCTATGTGTAATAATTTTTGGTTCTAAATGTAATAAAGGTTCTAAGAATTTTTGGGTCTAAATGTAATAAAGGTCCTAAATGCAATGTCCTAAATGCAGTGTAATAATGGCCATGATTGACAAATGATTGATTGTAATAATTTTTGGGTCTAATGTAATACAGTTCCTATGTGTAATAACTGTCTCTTATACACATCTAGATGTGTATAAGAGACAGATCCTATAGGCTAACCACCGGCCAGGTCAAGGAAAGGACCACTTCTACCTAGGCCTAATTGCGAACACAAATTAATAATACTAGGCCTAAGTTAAGTGAATATGAATTATAAGTTCATTATAGATTAATCAATCAAATCTTATCTTACTTTCCAGCCAAGTTTATTCCAAGTTCCAAGTAATATCGGAACCTCGAACCGCGATTCCAATATGGCAATCGTTTTCAAAATTTTGAATCTGGCCCCGCTCGTTAGCGATGGCGGCGCTGTTAACACTTACTTCAAGTGTTACAACATGCACACTGTGAAGGCGTTGCTTAACACCTATTCAAAGTGTTATGAATGCAACACCTTGCAACACTTCAACACAATTTCCAACACCCTGGGTGTTAAAAAACTTATGACACAAGAGTGTACAGTAGGTCTATACATTGCACAAAGATTACAAAACAATACATATAAATTAAAAATTTTCGTTACGGAATCTAACTTACAGCAATATCACACTTTCATTCCAATTCATTTTCATGAACTGTTCTTGATGAAGGATGAAAGATGAATTGTTTTTGATGTCATCAGATATTATAAAATATACAATAGATTATGGGTGGCGTCACAGATGTCACAGTCTTATGGTTTTGTCCCGCATCACGTAACTCAATGTAAACAACAAAAAAAGATGCATCCAAACAGTCCGATATAACTTGAACTTAATTTCAATAACAAAAATTATTTTAAATTTTAAAAAAGGTTGTATAAAGTATTGTAATAGCAGGTTATAAGTTTAGTAAGTAAATTGTTTAATTAAAGCTATGCTTAATTTAATCAAAACTATGCTTGCCTATGTGGATATTGCACAATATTTAAATTTTGACATGTTTGGATTGTAGTATGATGTTTTTAGCTAGCTAATTTTGTGAAGTTTCAAGGGAAAATCACATTAAGTAGCAATTTTCATGTGCATCTCTTTCCAGTAAAAAGATGTATGAGCCTCAAAAATGTGAGAAAGCATTCAAGTTCGTAGCAATCTTTCTTTTTTTCTACCTGTAAATCACGTCCTAGGCGTGGTTTAGATTAGAGCATAAGATTTTTAATTCAATATAAGTGCACTGTAAATGTCAATTTCCAACAATAAGCATTTGTTAACAATCTATTGTGATGTAGAATTCAGTTGGTTTCCATACCAAAATTTATGGTACATGGAGCACAGTTTTACAGCTATTGGTACGTGTACATCATGCGTGCATTACTGTAGTATGTGGGTGTGTTGTGATCAAATATTACTTCTTCCAATGAGTTTAATCAGCGTTGCTTGTCTGTTATGATTATACAAAAAGTAAAGAATGCATCATCCTAAAATTTAGTGGCGTGTTAAATTTTGATAAAAGGTAGATAAATTTTGGGGTCAAAAAACAAGGTCAAAGTCCCAGAAATTTAAACATTTACTTGAAACTTAATCCAGGAATAAGAGAATGGAATCGTCCGTCTCGCAGTAAACGCTAATAATCTTGTGTTGTTCGGTATTTAGGCACAGGGCAGCGGTATATCCTCTCTTTGAAAATGACTGCTTTAGTTTTTTATTTGTTTATTTAAAATTTGGCTCAGAAAATTACAAAGTGCGAAGAGGGACACTATATTTGACTGAGAGCCCAACACAACATTGAGCCACCTAGTCTGAACATTTTATACAGTAGAGGAGTGTGTACAATATTATCTTGTATGCCTGCCACACTCATTTGTGATTTTGGGTTACAATATCTAAATGACCAATTTTCTGTCTTATTGTTTTAACAATGTATTTTTTTTTAAGTTGATATTCTTTATTTAAGGTTGCTGTAAATTCTGGATTCACCGTTAGAATGTCATCAATTGTGTCCCACTTATTCAAAGTGTATCCAATAAATATCTCATATAACTTATTTTGTCTGGATATCATGTGTAATGTCTGTGACAAAATGTAATTGATGTCTGAACATGATATGAAAATAACTTATAACTCCTCTGCCATGTTGGAAAATATGTTATTATAATTTTAAAATATTTTAAATTTAAAAAGAATAGATACTATTCAAAAATATATTTTTCAGACTTCAGAATATAATTAATTTTTATCGTACAAGACAATATATATGAAATTAATATTTCATGGACATACCTGAAAACCATATTGGCATAATAAAGGGTTTATATGGTGGATTTATTATAATCATAAATGTTGCTGACAATTTCTTTGTATTAAAACAATGCTAAAAAAATGGAATGTTTTTTATGCCTTATGTCTATGGTATTTTATGCAGATTCAAAAAATCAAATCCCTTTTCATACTGGGTAGATTTCTGGACCCTGAGAAAATTACTCATCATAAGTGACTCTCAAATGTCATGTTCTTGATTTTTTGTGAGCATATTTTTACAGGACCAAGGAGACTGAGGTAAATTCCCTGGGAAAATCATTCAGAAGGTACTCAAGCACTATTTTGTTCCGGAAACATGCTTTACACAGTCCCATAAACTTAACTGTTTTCCCATCCAGCCACAAATAGTCTACAAAGAATATAACATTTTATGATTTAAACATCAGTCATTTGTCAATGCGGTATTCTAATTTTCAATTGTAAAAACTAACTTTATAAACATAAGCAATGTAAATATGAAATTTTGTTTTTCAATTTTTTTTTTAAGCTCATCAAAGACAGTATATCTTGAATCAATGTAATGATATTACTTTGCATTATAATTATTTTACAGAGAAGTACCAAGACCTTTGGAATTCTACAGTTTCATTTTCTGCGTGTCTAGTCTTCTTGCCGGCCCTGTCTGCTTCTTCACAGAGTACATCGAGTTTGTTGAGGGTTCTAAGTTCCGCAAGGTAGTGAGGGACGAGAAAGGCGAAATCAAAGTAGTCTATGACGACCCTTCATCAGCGGTACATAACATTTTTTTATTCGTAATTTAAAAGTTTATAATTAAATACCTTCTATGATTTGTATAGTAGCTGGATATTCAACCTTTTTAATCTGGTTGCCAGTACCAATATGTTGGGGCCAGTGGCAGACCAACACAAATTGTACTTCAAATTATTTTCATTTCTAACATCTCAAACATTCTTTTTATACTAATTATAATGTGTCAGTAGGTTATACCATATAATAAGATTCACTTCTTTAGCAATGCCTCTCCCATCCTCAAATATAAAATCAGCCAGATTTTTGGCTGGAAAAACGATTGTTTCCTGAGAAATGTTTCAGCCCAGTGGTTGAGTATCTGTGTTAATACGATTAACTTACAAGAAAAAATTTGATTCCTGATTAAGTCCGATTTTCTTGTTGTTTTCTAATGAGTTTTTTTTTTTAGTTAATCATACAACTGCACCAGATCCATCTATGTTTTAACTATCAGTATGCTCATAAGATCTATCCTGTACCAGCAGAATGCACCATGTCACTAAATAATTCTGCTATAAATTTTTGTAGACATACATCTGTCTGCTACATGTAATTCATTGCAGTGTGTACAATAGTACCATCTGTTTTACTGTGTATCCCAAATTTGCCAGTCTAGGCTTACTGTAATACTGTACGTATATTGATGATGTAAGTAATACAATAAGCCTAAACCGTAATACTTGAATCATGATAAAGATTTACCTTTCATACCTTCCATCCTTTTCTTATATTCATTTATTTTTTGAGAAACCTGTTCTTTCCTCATCCAAGGGTGTTTATTTCTTCACTTTATATACAGTAATACTGTGTTTTATTATCTTGAGTAGGTGTAATCAACAACATGTGTAATTGTACACAATATACATCAGTTTGCAGTCACTTGATTTTGGAGTTTTCGCCTTTCAGTCAAAAATATTTTGATATGAGCGGTGGTGTATTTAGGAGTCATAATATTGGGGGTGGGAAGGGTGGAGGGTTGTAGTGGCACGAAGGTGAAGTGGTAGGGGCTTGATGATTAAGTGAGGGGGGCTAGGTCGCAAAATATGGTGATGCGAGGTGCTTTTTACCTATTTGAGCATGATTTTTTGCTTCGAACAATACGGGGGAGGGGCTGGGGGAACCCCTAGATCGACACTGGTTATACAGTAAGCAAGCATATAGTTGTTACAATCACCTAATTTTCACAATCCTACAACTTTAAACATGCATAGAAAGGTGAGTGATTTAAAAGTGAGACCAAAATCAGGGTTTTCTGTAGATAGACAAACTTAGACGGAAAAAGAAAAACTACTGTAATCAAAATGTTGGTAAAAGTGGAATGTCTTCAGACAGGCCTTGAAGGAATTGACCGAAGGATCATGTGTACTTTAATTTACAACTGTCTTTTTTAACACATCATATAATTATTAACACTTAATTGTTACAGTGTACTTGGAATCTTCCAGAAATAACTGTATTTTTAGTCTTGTGAGATGAACCAACCATTGTACACAATACCACCTGGATTAATGAAACAATTAAATTCTGATAATAATTAACATGATCATAATCATAATGAATCATTATTAAGATGATGATCATGGTTATCATCATCATGATATTTGTAATAAATATGATGATTGTGATTTCATTTCATATATTCTTCAACAATAAAATAGACAAAAAGCATAAATATAAAAATACAATGATGAAAAGGACAACCAAAAAAAACTCAGAAGAGCTTGTAAATCAAGGTGTCCGAAGTAAGAAAAAAAATAATAAAAGGCCAAGTAAAAAACAATGACAATGATCATGAATGACCATGATTGGAATCATGATGATTGTGATTATGATAATCAAGATTATCATGAAGATCATTGTAATAATGATCAGCATGATCATATCAAAGATGATCATAATATTATTACTCTCTTCTAATGAAAAACATAGGTGACCCCCAACAAGATACAGTATTTTGTACAAATTGGATTGTGATGCTTATAATCTTCCTATGAGTGGAAGTGCTTGAATTCTCTTAGATACTAAGTGACACTAACTTTCACTCAGCTATTTTGTTTCTTGGTATTTGTATAATCAGTAGTAATAATGTTATACAAATACCAAGAAATAAAATAGTTGAGTGAAAGTTAATGTCTCTTAGATACTAAGTGACATTAACTTTCACTCAACTATTTTGTTTCTTGGTATTTGTATAACATTATTACTACTGATTATGATTTTTACATTAATTTCCTTTTTGTTTTGTTTTCTTCTCTTTAGGGAGCAGTTATAAGGAAATTAATAATAACAGTGTTATCAGCAGTTGTTCTTGTCATGTTAGTTCCAAAAGTTCCAATATGGGGTAATGTCGGTAGGTACCAGTAATTTTTTTTTACCTATTATGAATGCTTTTCTCAGTTAATTTCAATTAAAATTTTTTCCAATACTATGGACAATAAAGAATTTGAGTGTGAGGTGTTGCACCACAGGCAAAAATTTGCCTTTGTTGTATAATATGAAAAGTAATGTATAATTCCACATCATGATTAACTTTATTTATTGTGATTTTAATCAGTTTGTAATCACCATTTGTAGTGGATGATTCAATGATATGAGGTAGTGAAATACCAAACAAAAGGTAACTGAAATTGATGTGCCTTTTGTTTGATTTGCTAAAGAATGGTGTATCATCAGTCCATTCACAAATAGGGAAGCACTGTGTGTACAATAGCTTATGTTCACACAGTATTTGTTTTACCTATAATGCCTAGTTTACTTGACACAAAATGACCTTTGCTAAATGTTACACAGACTTCCTGAGATGTTTTTCGACATTCCATCGTCTTCACACTGGCAAATTCAATCCTCGAATGTATTTTATAACACAAACCAAATTAATGATTTTCAGCAAATTCAATCATCATTTTTATACTTATTTTATACTTAACTGTACATGATGTACACACTTTTGTATTGTTTTGATATATTTATTACATCATTTTTATTGCCAAATTTTGCTATGGGATATATTTCAAAATAAATAGAAAAAAATTAAATTAATCAGAATGCAGTGCTATATTGTTATTGTTATTATTGTCATTTTATTGTTGACTAAATTTCTCAGACTACTGTGTGGTTACTTATGTATCATATACACATTGTTGAAATTAAAATACATGATGTCATTATTGAATATATACTATAGTTAGTGGTTTACAGGGAATTATGAATCAAGAAAAAACAGCTCATATAACTGAATACAAATATTGTCTTACAGATCCTGTTCACATAAGTGAGAGGTCGTTTCTATACAAAATTGGTTATCTACTTCTTTCCATTGAGCTTGCTAAGTCCAAGTACTTCCTTGGTTGGGTCTTTGGTAAGTGAATCTTATTATGTATTGTGTTAAATGTCTTTAAAACAAACACAAGCTTTAACCATGGAGGTATTGATTGAGAAGGAGATCACTCGAAAATGCTCCGCGGAAATGAGCCGAGAACAAAGCTGCCGCAGCGCGTGAGGAACGTTTGCGCGATGACTTTGAAGTCTAACATGTTTTCCGCCACCATATGGTCAGTGTGCTTAGTTTACCAAAAAATTGAACATGGCAAAATGGAGAGCAACTTCTTTTCTCAATGTGTACTAATTAGTCAATCACTGTGGCTACACAATCATTTCCATCTTTGAAGCTAATACATTTATCTTTCAACATATTAATATTTCTACAAAAAAAAAGAGGTTCGAATTTAATAAAACATTTACATGAGCTTTAAAAGTATGATATATTTCAACTTGAATATCCATAAATTGGACAAAATTCGATAATTCTAATTTTAGCAGATATTAATTAAGGAATAATTAAGGGTAATAATAAACTAAGTCATTTTAGTGTGAACGTGTGTGGACAATTATTTTAAAAATCAATCCAAAATCAGAGTAATTTTCAGTTTTACGCTGCCTTAGCTTTATAGACGAACTAATTTTGATGATCTGTAGACGAAATTGTAATGAACACAGAAGTAATTGTAACAGAAATATTTTATGGAATCTGTTCTTGAAATATACACATAATAACATACTAAAAGTCCGAAAAAATCCAATCAGGGGAACCTTTTTAATTTTAATGAGTTAAAGCCAAACGGTTTATCGCACAACTGCTGTGTCAAAGCGTTTAAAAGCATGTCGTTGCCAAGTTATTGCTAACGAAAAAAATGTTAATAAGATAATATGCCCACATGCAATCCAAAGGCGGGGAACACATTGGTTTGTCGCATCAATAATACCTCCATAGTTTAACTAAGACAGAAATTGTAACTCACACCAGACACACCATGGCATTTATTTATATTTAATTTTGATGTTTTTACACTAATTATCTAATATTTCAAAGAATTGATATGGTACAGTGCAATATCTGCAATTCAAAGAGTTTTTAAATACGTGATTGTAGGCTACAGTAACTCACTCTACAACAGTTTTAATAATGGGAGTTCATTATTTTCTATTTATTTCTCATTAAAGCCTCCAGTCCAAGAGAGTCAACATATATTTCAGACATTGTAAAATTATAAAATAATTATTGTAATAATAATAATAATGCAACTATAGAGCACAAGAGTGTAAATTGTGAGTATTTATTTTCTGCTTTGCTCTGCCTTAGAGTGTAGGAGAGAATCTCTGGAAGCGTATAAGTGTCAAAATGCTGGTTAAATAATTAACTTATTTTATGAATATTCCAAAATTTGTAACCTTCCTGGAGGACCTTGAAAGATCTTGCTGGTTTTTCCATTGACTGACTGTCCTGCTAAATTTGATGCTATGAATCACAGTAAAAATGCAGGTACAGGACACAGCATAGCATGCATCTGCAGTGTACTGTTGTCATTTAACCTGCAGGGATTTAGTTATGGTGGACAGGGCCACCCAGCCTTAAGTTTTCCACCCAGTCTAAAGCTAATGGCCCAATGTTATCATGCACCCACCCTCACAGTGTCTATCACTTGGTATGGCACAATTATTTCCATTTTAAAATTGATCCAATCAGATGGCCAAAAAATTAAATAGGTTTTTTTTTTTGTTCAGCTGACGCCATCAACAATGCCGCTGGAATTGGTTTCGCCGGCTACGATAAGAAAGGACGACCGAAGTGGAATGGAATTTCAAATATCAGGATTATAGATTTTGAAGTAAATATGCTTTTGTCTATATTTTATACACCATATTGTACTTGAAAGTATACTGTCCTATGCTCTCTTGAGATCACTTGAAACATCATGGTAGTGTTACACTTGGTATGTCTCTGTGAAAATATTATTATTCATAACATTCAACAGTATGCTCTGATTGTTGACGATCAACCTACCGGTATGAATGTTTTGTTAATTATAGGCAAATATAACCTGTGAGACTTAGTCTATTTAGTATAGTAACATATAACAAATTTTCTTGAATGGGTCTGCAAAGGATTGATATGATAACTATAGAAACTGACAAAATATTTTCACATTTTAATTTTCAATTAAAAGCTTATTTTAAACTCAATTTCCAAAGTTAATGTGCTATTTATTTAATTTTATAGTTCCTCACAGGTCTGTCAATTATTTTCTAATTTTGATCAGAAATGCTTTCAAGCATTTGCGATCAATGTAGCATACAAATTATGCAATAATTTTTGTATTATTAATCAATATACAAATGCTTTTACATTGTATTATTTACAGACAGCAACTAGTTTAAAGACACTGATTGAGAATTGGAACATAACTGGTACAATCTGGCTGCGTCATTGCTGCTACGACCGTGTACCATTTCAGAAACGTCTCTTCACTTTCATTTTATCAGCTGTTTGGCATGGGTTTTACCCAGGATATTTTGCAACATTTATGTCAGCAGCGTTTTTCAGTGCAGTGGCGGCAAAGGTGAGGTGGTCGTATATCATTAACTGTTTAGAAGTAACAGTGTTGCTAGTCCAGTTATTTATATTTTGGGTTTCGACTGAGGACCTATTTAGAAACAAGTCAATGTTCTTTCACAGGGTTTAGTTTTATTCTAAAACCATGTCCACATTAGATCTATTTGACTAAGATGAGAATCTCAGTTTTTTAAGCCGTGAAACCTTGATTCAGAAATAACAGGATGGTGTCCATGGGGGTTATTTTATTACCTGATATTGTTATATTGTTACCTAGTTATTATTTCTGTTTATTTTTTATGAGCGGACCTATGCAGTATTTCTATGTAACATGATTTTTAAAAATGACAATAAATTACATTGAATACTGAATGATAACTCCCTTGGCGAAATTGTACAGCTTTTAGCACTTGTATTTAAATACTTTTTCACGTGCGCAAAATTGCTGTTAAATACACAACTATAGCACGCAGTCAAATGTAGACAAGTCTGAATTTATAGATTTTCAGTGCACAAGTGCAGAATAAAATTTTCCATTACATTCAATACTCCGCTGAAGTAGATTTAGAGTTGCGGTGCTTGCACTGAAGTTGACTACTTCAGGAAAACATTCCTGTTTATTATATATCGGTGCAAATCGCTCTGTTGAACTTACCTCATGGCTTGGGTTACTTAGGTTTACCAAACTGACCAGGTATATGTTTTGACCAATATAAGTCCAATCCCAATAGTAATAGTATGGTGCTTAGGAAACTACAATAAGCAAATGTTGAGATATAATTTATATGTAGATCATCTATTACTTTATATTTTTTTTGTGTATTTATATGAATCTTTTTATTTAGAGGTCAAATGTAATGTTGAATGTAATGTCAAATTCTTATTATTTGCATTTTTTCTAAAACTTTCTGCAGTTGCGGTATTCAATTCGTCCATATTTTCTGAAATCTGTGAGGACGAAGCAACTGTATGATGTAATCACTTGGTTTGTGACTCACCTGACACTGGCTTACTTTATTGCTCCATTTACCTTCTTAAAGGTAGCACCTACCATAGAGTATTTCAAGTAAGTGGACTGTTAAATGCATCATTGCTTTTTGGTTTTTAGTGGTTTACATTATGCCCTCATAGAACCAATGTTTATGTCCAATGACTTCCAAAAGCCAACATATAATAGACCAGATAGACCGCAGGTGGGCCAAGTGTGACCTGACAATGATTTCTTTTGCCACCCACAAAAATAAATTAAAAACTCCATGTATGTGGCCATCTCTGTCAAGAAAAACCCTCCTTGTTATGGCACGATACTCTGTAAAAGTAATATCAAAACTGAGCATAAAGCGCTTTAAAAGCATTGCATAAAGGTTTTTACAAACACACCAGTAACATCAAATTTTAACAAGCTACTATATCTGTGTATGTGTGTGGCCTTCCGACCCATTTCTATTCCCATCCGTACATTAAGGGAAACATCGAAAGATCTGTATTTCAAAATTGAAATGTCCACAACAACTCTGACAAATATTACTATTCATTATAAGTACCTCCAAGAGTTGATTCCATACTAGGAAACAGATACTAAATACTGAATACTAAATCTCATGTTCGCCATTGTCTTTTCCTCAACAGTGAATTAATTCACTTTTAGAGTGTCCCTGTCACGTGGTTGATACCAGTTGTTACCATCATTTACTACTGCCTTAACAACCGCGCTGGTTCAAGCCGCTCCTCGATTCTAGAGGACTTGAAATGAAGGTCCAGTGAACACGAGGACACGTCTGGCTCGTGTGCACTTTAAAGAACCCATTGCAGGGGGTTACCCTGATGCTATGGTTCATTTCAGCCCCACAAAAAGCTACTATAATCGCCTCTTTACTGAGGCTAGTAGTCACAGACCACGCCCATACAAAATTCAACACAATGACACTGCAAGTTATTCTCCTACATTTACCTTTACTTGATTCCAACTCTGATTTTTTCTTCTAGCTCCATATACTGGTTCCTGCATATCCTAGGACTGGTTGCACTAATTGTTTTGCCCAGACCAAAGCGAAGAGTAAAGTCAACGGAGGAGAAAGTAGAGAAAAATCATAACATGAGTAATCACACTCATCACAACGGGAGTGCACTCAATGGCTCAGCTCACACACTAGTAGCCAGTGACTTGATGAAGATGGCCGTCAATGGAGAAGACAAGAAACAGAGATAGAGATGATGAAGAGTCATCAATATTTATACATGTGTAATCTACGACGAATCTATCACAATCACCTAGCTTTTATCAGATCCTATAGTTGTTCTCTTCAAAGGCCATTGTTATAGAAACATATAGGGAAACTATATAATGGGGTTTTTGGAAAATAATACCAATATCAAGTTTCTGACATTTTTTCTGTTAATTTAAACAACGTAAGAATGAATTAAAATATTCTTACGTTGTTTTTGTCTGTCATCATAGTTCTGTTGGATTTATTAGTATTCAATATTCAACCAATATTAAAAGAAAAAAACTATAAACTTTTCATAAATTATATCAGATTAATACATTTGTAACCAGATTAAATAGTATTTCAAAGGAAACTACTAAAAAGAATTTAATTGGTCGTTTTAAAAAGCAGACAGTAAAGTCTGCAGATGTGGTCTGGAAAAAATTAGGAAGAGACAACCATCTTGTGAATTGAATTGAAATGGAAAAGTAAAAAATTCTATAGGAAGATGAAAGACTAAATCAAACCGTAAAGCAATTTAATATGAAAACAGCTGAATCAAGAAAGTTAGAAGATAGAAAGTTGTGTATCTGATCATTTTGGAGTAATACACTAGGTCTGCAAATGAAACAAAAAAGCAGATTATGCTGATGTTCAACAGTTGCATCAGCATTTCCCCTGATAAGTGGTGCATATTTACCTGACAGATGGGGTAAGATGCTAAAAGCTATTCTACCTAGATGCTTGAAAATGGCACGCTCAGGCAGGTAGTCTCTGCCTTCGAAAGAGATTCTAATTAAAATCCGGACAGACTTCCCAACAACTGGTTCAGGTGTTCCACTGGCCTAGTTTTAGATAACACTATATTTTTAGCAACTATGACCACCTGTCTCTTTTAAACATGTTTGCATAATCTTGTGTTTACAGTGATATTTGCAGATCTTACCTTGATCTTTGATTTATTACTTGATGGAATAATAGATTAATAAATCTTTTCCATTTTTTTTAAATTTTTTTTAATGATTTCTACATAGCTTCATGTCACCATATAATTATATTTATGTTTTTGGTGATCAAATGCGGTGAAATAATTTTATAAATTTTTTGTATATTTAAACTTTACCATTTTCAGTACATTAGAACATACCACCGCCTTTAAGTTGATCAAATCAAACTTAATTTTATTCATATTTTTTATTTGTAATTATTAAATAATTCATTTATTATTGTGAATTACATGGTTTCTTAATGAATAAAACATAACTGAAATTAATAGGTTAATTTGCTAATGAAAAGATTTTATCAGCATTCCAATTAATTTCCATTGCGATTTCCACTCAAAATTGAAATTAAAAAGAAATTTTTAAAGTGAGTAAAAGTTTATGACGATAATTAAATTACAGGGCTCGAGAACAGGATCTAATGTGGTTGGATTTTAAATGTGGTTTATGTGCAATTGTCCTCTTCAGGCATTGTAAATGGCGTTAAAAGGTATTTTCAGTATCTATCTTTGTGTCTACTTCCACTTGGAAAAACCAAGTATAAAAACTTTTCAATTTGGAATTCACCTCTATCATTGGTCATAAAACTACTAGCAATATTTTTTTATAATATCAAGGAACATAATTATTCCAATTTTTATGGGGTTTTTATGTTGGGAAATGAACATTTTTTTCTTTTTTTTTTATTTGTGTATTAAATAACTGATTTTGAACACTGTAATGAAATATAATCATTTAATTTGTAAGGTGTTCCTTCGTATGGATTTCTGTGCTGTTTAGATTTGTTTTGTGTTAGCTACTTGAATCAACAGATTATGAAACATTCTATCCTACCAAAATTTATTGTTTCTATGGGTGCTGATAAAAGAACACCTGGTTCAAAGATGCATATATACATATTGATAATTGTCAGTAATCCTCAATGTATTATTGTGGGCATTGGAGTCGGGCAGTTTAGGTTTTTGTACTTTGTGTTTCCCAGGGATAAGTTGGTATGCCAGTCTAATTGATGCTTAGAAAAATCTTTCTTTCACAAGAGGATGACAAGAGGATGCAACTGTTGATTGCTAACAACAAAAATCGATTAGATATGCTACATCTCTTCAGATTTGACCAACGATATCATTGTTTGTGTGTCACAATGCAACCTGACGTGTGAGGTATTGCGATTGTAACCATGGAGATAAAGAATGATGTAACGATGACATTGTTGGAATATCTAAAAAGTTAGTCACAATACTGTACAACTGAACACGTCATCAATCATTGTGAATGTATCCATAAGGGGGGAGGGGGTCGTTCTCTGTGAAAAGTACAGGAGGACCGATTTTCGTGCTATTCAATAGCTTAGCTGAATATAAGTAAGGACTTCAAAGTCCTTGATATAAGTATTAGTATATTTATGTCCTGAAAAAAGTAGATGGAAGTTGATTAAGCAAGCCAGGATGTCTGTAAACTGCTAATGATGAATTCTGGATGGATCTAATCCATCTCGTTGAATTCGGAAAGCATGACGTTCTCATTGTGGAAAGTGGCATTACAAATTATTGATGCAATTACTGTTTTTTTTTTTATTTGAAAGGGGTTTTTTAAGGAATTTGCATGCTGATATGGATCCAGGGGTTATAATATTAGATGTGCTTTAATGTGTTTTTTGATTGTGAAAGGCACTATATAAAATACCTATGTTATGTTAAATCATTGTAAACTAAATCCCCTCAAGTAATAAAGGTATTGATATGTGTTAAAAGAAAGAATATTTAATAAATAATCATATTAGAATAATAAAAGAAAATTAGTAAGTTTTAAAAATAAATTATATGAATTGTAAATAATGCACTACAATTTTTAGGTTCTATTTATCCCACCAAGTGTGATCTTTACTTAATGATTGTTTGCTCATATAAGCCTAACCTAACATACCAACTTTGTCCCTTTAATAAATGTTATTAAAGGGACATGCTGTTATTTGTTAATTTATAAATGTTATTAAAGGGACATGTTGGTAATTAATAATGTATGAATATAGGGACATCATGTTATTTCATAATTTATAAATTGTTATTAATGGGACATGCTGGTATTACATTTTGTATGAATGGTTTAAAGGTTGAATAATGGTGCTGGTATGACTGTGATTCCTTGTTGCAATACTACTAGCAGGCCTGTCAATCACACAACCTATAATGGTTGTCAAGGTTACATTGACTGGACTTATGGCATGGCATTTTGAATATTTAAAGTTTATCATGCATCTTTCGAAGTAGAAGACTAAAATGTGGAAAAATATTGGAATTGTGAAGTGAAATAAGTGATGGCACCCTTAAGTTGGGCATATACAGTGTTGGCTGACAAATCCACCTTCGTTCTGTACACACTTGTCTTTGAGACGCTGTCTGCAGATTGTCAGTGGCAGTGTAAGTGGGCAATCGTTGAAAAAGTCACACCAACTTAATCTTGATTGAATTGCACCATCAGCCGACAGTTTGTGCCCAGCTTTTGGTTTCTATGGTTACGCATTTATAACAGCCCTTCTGTAAAAGTTAGTTTGACTTTAATACTCTAGTGTTCTCAAGATGACAGAATTTGATGATTTAGATTTGTCATATAGTATTGTTATACTCTGTGTGATGTAAATGCAGTTGCTCAAAACATGTCTGCCTGAGAAATATATAGAGGGTATGTTTTCCTGTCATTTCACAACAGAAGGCAGTAATTAACATGTCAGATTTATAGTGAGTGAATTTAACCCTTCTTAGTTTGTCATACAATTTGGTGTATCTGTATTTTTTCATTCAGAAATCCTATTGAAGGATATGATACTGTGGGAATTATGAATAGATTGCATTTGAAGACAAGTATTATCTCACACGGGATACATACTACAAATGATGGTAGGGTATGATAGTGTCATTATTCGTGTACTTTAACTTGAGTACAGACTATATGACCGATTACATATGGTTTAGCTTTAATTTCTGTTACAGAGTAAAAAAAAAAAACCAAATGTTAAAATGATTTCAGAGTTCCACAGTTGAGACCTCAATTGAGATTTTAAAGTTTAGCTTCCTTAAAAAAAAAAAAAAAAAAAAAAAACCTTGGCTTATGATGTACTGTTATATATATATATATATTTATATATATATACAACGGAAGTCAGGTATTTTTTTTCGTTAGTGATAGTGGTAGTAAGTACTGCTCCATGTACATTTTCCTCTGTGATACCAATACAATTTCAATATATTGGAATCCATTGTCAAAATAACAACCACCTGGTAATTTTTTTAAATAAAAACATAGATATAAAAATTACAAGAAATATCTAGCAATATGTTGGAAGGTACGTGTTATGAAAATTATATAACAAAGATCTGAAATCCTCTAGCATTTGTAGTCAATAATCCTGTTATTACCAATAACCACTTCCCTTAACAGGTCATCGTAATGTATTCAGTTTAAATGACTGCTTACTTGTAATGTATTGGTGTTGTATTCTCCGGAGCCACCCTTCCCCAGGAACTCCACTCCCATTCACTGCAGTAGAGATAAGCTTTCAGTAGATACATATTGTACATGTTTTGGTTATCTGTTTTCATATGGAATATATGCGAGTTATTTTTGTACGATGCAAATGATTAAGAATGAGAAATAACATGGCTTTTTGAAATAATTTTTTTAAATATAATTAATAAAATGCACTAATAATTAAAGAGGAGACATGGTTTTATCTCTCTGTTATTTGCAGCGTTTATTTGAACCTTTCCACCAACTACTGCAGTGTGTATCTGTTGCTTTTCGTCTTTAGTCAAAACTGATTTTATATTAGGCATTGTCAAACTTCATTTGATGGTCCTGTGTGTGGGTGTTTTCTACAACTGCTTAAAAAGCAGAATTCCCACAATAACTCTATAAACAATGATTTTCCATAATTAACACCACAATATTATTGATTTCAATGATGAAAACGTATGGGCAGAATGAACTAAAGAACTGAGACGGGAAACAACACAAATTTTGAGCTTGGAAATGTTTGAAATATTGTTCACGCATTGCCTTGTTCTGAACATCATCTCCAAAACTACTCTAATGAATCATATCACAACCTCTATTCCCAGTACATGTCAATATACAGAACAAACAGACCATCTGGAAGAATTAGCATCCATATCAACAATCTGCCCTGCTGTTATTGATGCTCGATGCTCAATTCATTTCATCAGTTCCGATCAACGCATTGATGACATCATCATTTGGTCTTCACCTGTGAATGTCAAAGCACTTAATTAATACTGAACTTTTACATGTTTCAATGCAATTACAGTACTAAGACAATTTATTAAAAAGGGAAAAAAAAGTATAAAGTATATATACTAGCAAAATGAGCAGTACTGTATTGTAAATTTATGTTTGGGTAGATCACATGATAATATGGAGAAACACTTCCACTGGTGATAAAGATAATAAAGTACAATGTGCTCACTAAAAAAATACAGTAATACAGTAGAAGTAATGACTCAGACTTACAGCTGCTTGAAAGCATTTAGAAAAAGCTTGGAATTCTTTTGCACAACAGTCTTTGGAAACATTCTCTTTAGCAGCTACACAATTTCCATATATAGATGCCTGAAACACAGAATATTAGTTATAAAGTACTGTAGGCCCAGGTGACAATGACAAAGGCACTCACATAATGATGATTGTCAGAAAATAACTTCACATGATAGGGGCAGGATCAACTAGTATTTGCATGTCTATCACTCCTTTTAAGTGTTTTGACCAGCACTGCTTTCTTTCAGTGAATATGCCTATGTGTTATTAAATAGGCAAAACAAACAATTTAATATAAATAAATAAAATATTGGATCTTGGAGTTGGCTGAACAGATCAATGGATGTTTTATTTATTTTTTCTTGACTGGTCTTTTGACATCCCACCATCTTACATTTTAATGTTCTTCAGGCAAGACTTTTTTTATACCTTGCTTAGCAAACCATACGACTGCAAATATTGATGATTTCAAATAAACATAACATTTTATTTTTGACCAATTAGCGCACCCGCTGCCACGAAAAAGTTGAAATTTCAGAAAAAAATAAAAGTTCATCTTTATTTTTATTACGCCCTCCCGCTGCCTTGAAATCTCCAAAGATAAGATATGTATATTTCTTCATAATTATATAATTTGAAGCATTTAACCATCCTATTTTACATTCCCCAATAAAATTTTATTTTTATTTTCTCCTCCGTCTGGATGATTTCGGCAAAACTATTTGCTTAAATAAGAAAACAACATTTTATTTTTATTCCGCCCTCCTCCAATAATCTTAAAAAAATATGTGCGCGAAACAAGGAATAAAATAAAGTCTCGCTTTATATTATTTGTTGTAACATGCAAATACAATACATAAAGGTTATGAAATTAAAAAAAATAACCTGCTGTGAACATTGAGACAATGCATGAGGGAAACGAGCCAATCGTTGACGAGCTTCCTGAAGACTTCTACTTGACACCTGCTTCATGTTTGTATGCTACATCTCTGTTGATTAAATTAATTTATGTAAAATTCTGAACTTAAAAAATTTTTATTGACTTGAAATTAATGATATTAAACTACGTTGTAAGTCTTTCACCTCCACAAACAACAGGTCTAGTCGCATCCCCACCTGCTTATCTGGGAGAGTACTACTACTACTAGATAGGCCTACCTAGCTTAGGCTAGGCCTACTCAGTCCGTAGCCTACACTGCAGAAAACGTAGCTGGCTGAGGCCTAGCCTAGGCCCTACTAGCCCGGCCGAGCAGCACTTGCATGGCCTCTTGAGCAAGAGTGGGGTCCATCCAGGCCTAGCCTTATAGTAGCACTGTTTCATGTTACCACTGATTATTTTCAGCAATAAAATTCTTATTAGGCCTATGTCTTCACAGCTATCTGATATTATCTACCAAAAAAAGTTGAATATCGTACAATTTCAGAGGCTTGTTGACAGCGTCCCTGGATCTCTCAAAAGATCTTATCTTTGCTGGATCTAAAATTAAACGTTGAGGGTGTAATTCATTAAAAGTGCTTTAGATGTTTAATTGAATTGAACTTTATTGAACAACGCTTTTATAAAGCACACGACAATATATAAGATTGTAACTTAAAACCACAAAAATACAAGAAAAACAATGAAAATGAAAAAGAAAACAAGTAATGAAAAATATAATTAGTTCAGAAACAGCAAAATTAAAAAATAGAATTAAAACATAATGAATTAACACTGGACAAAGAAAACTAAATACATGAAAAGATACTGAACAGCCCCCATCCTCACCCCAGTTAAAAGATAAAAATGTATACGTAAAATTAAAAAACATGTACAGTAATTCAATAAATGAGTTCATAAATAAATACGCATACAATTACACACACANNNATAGGCAAATATACATACAGTAAATAACGAGTCAGATGGTATCAGATATATGCCACAAAATTTATTTTCAGAGTTAGCGAGTACTTTCGACTATAAGTCTTTATCAAGCTATGTATATATATATATATATATATACAAATATATATACTCACATATACATATACATGTGCATATACACATATATTATATATACATACACACACACACACAAGTGTCCATATATATATACACATACATACATTCACATACACATATATATATACTTACACAAACAAATACATACATGCACTCATAAATATAAATTCATACACACATGTAAATAAATATATGCGAATAAATAAAAAATAACAATTTTAACTTAAAACAATAATAATAATAAAATGAATAACTGCTTCTTAGTTTAAATTTAATTGGATGGTGGTACGGTATTTAAGATTTTAGTCCTGAAATTCCATAAGTCAGTCAGGACGTGACACGTAGAGCACAGCTTTGTTTGGCGCGACTCTTAATTAAAAAGCCCTTTCCGTTTGGCGAAATGGCCTTCTGTCAATTGCTTGGAATACTGGTATCCGTGGTAGATGGAATATAATTGATAAGCTATATACCAACGTTCAATACAATGTTAAATTTGGTGATGTTGTTACAGATTTTTTTCGGTGTAAATGAAGGTGTAAAACAAGGTTGCGTCTTGTCTCCCATTTTCTATTTTGTATTTTTATTAATGAACTTTCTAAGATGTTACGTAATGAACATGTAGGCTGTTATAATACCTTAGGCAGGAAAATTAGCTGCCTGAGTGGGCTGATGACGTCGTTTTGATTGGCAATGAAGAAATTGATTTACAAAGCTTAATATTACCAGTCAGTTTTCTAATAAACGGAAACTTAACTTCAAATTTAGTAAGTGAAATGTGGTTGGCAAACGGACAAACAAAAATAAACATTGGCCTTTAGGTGATATATTACAGAAGTTGATAGCTATAAGTAGGCCTACCTGGGTGTTAACATATCTAGGAGCTTTTCCGAATGTGTTCATGTTAATCAGGTTACAAGGAAAGGTAACAGATTAATCGGTTACATTAAATCCATTATTAATAGTCAGAATAATTTTAACAGAGTTTATTTTTGGGATATTTTGTTTAAGAACATTGCGCTTCCGTCCATACGTGTGCGGTATCTGCATATGGTGTACGGTAAGAATGGCCCCGGAAAAAATGGCCCAGGAAAAAATGGACCAGGAAAAAATGGGCCCGGAAAAATGGCCCCGGTAAAAATGGCCCAGGAAAAAATGGCCCCGGTAAAAATGGCCCCAAATGACAGGTAGGTAAAAATGGCCCCAATAATAAAATTCTGTATTAAGACTGATTTTTTAAAATCATTATATGCATTTCTTTTAACTGAAATAATTTAGTTTTTAAAAAGGAATCTATCATCAAATAAATTGCCGTTTACATTTTACTTTTTGCAGGAATTACATATTCAACAATTATAAAATATTCAAAGATAAAAAAAAGCCATGAATAACACTTTTTTTCCATTTAAATGTTAAAAAATAGCAACAACATAATCAATAAATCAACATAAATCATGCATTTAATAATACTAAAATAATTTATTTGTGGCCAATTTCACTGAATCACAATTTTCCAGAAATTCAATCCGGGTATTGGTAAGCCCCACAAACAATGAGTTTATATGAACATCAAATTATTGTTGTTTTTTTGTTTTGTTTTTTTTTGTTTTTGTTTTTTTTTTTAGAAATAGAGAGTTCTACCATCATAATTAAAGGGTTTGGGTGGGGTTCGCAGTGTGTTTGGCGGTTTTTGGTGTATTTATTTTCACAAAATATCAACATTTTAACCAAAAAATAGGTTCTTAAGAATATTTAATTTTCTTATTGATATACCAAGTAAGTCAATCAAAATTGAATTGTTTAGTTTTCTACAGTGTGTTTTGGGAGGTTTGTGGGATTTAGAAATACCATAATCCTCCCTATACCCTCACAATTACACACCATTTTAATTCTTAGCATAATTGCCATATTTACATATATATATATATATAGTATCTCAGTTTACATTATTTAGTATAGTTTTAGGCACTTAAATTTAGTTGGCGGGAAGTAAAAACCAAGTATGCAATTAAATAAGTTGCTTAAATAAATGTAGGCCTATTCCTAATTATTCAGTTTACTTTAAAAACAATATATGATTAACAAATACTTCTTTGAAGTAACTCTAAGCACATTTATTGCTAAGTTTGTGAGAAAGTAAGAGTCTCCCTTTTCCTATACATGAACTTGTGATTCAAACACACAATTGATCCACATGCTTAACTACTGTTTATTTGCATTGTTTATAACATGTAAAGTTATTTCATTTGATACGGTACTTAACAAAAGTGAATTTTGTGGTTATCTAGGAGTTGCATATTTTGGTAGCTGAAGTACTGTATGTATGTCATTCCTCTACTTTGTTAGTGGAATAACGTTTTTAAAACTTATTTCTCTTATCAAATATATTATTCAGTGGCCATTGTTTTCCGATAATATCTCAGTACATTATTTGCATCTGTTGTGTAACTGTATTTGTTATTGATTCAATTCTTGCTTTTTACAACTAGGCCTTTTATTTAAATATTTGAAGATTTAAAAAAAAATATTATTTCTATTACTGAATTTTTTCATTGGGGCCATTTTTACCGGGGCCATTTTTACCTACATTCATCTGCATATAGTGCAAGTGATTACAACAAATTGGAAAACTTACAACTAAAATGGCTAAATCAATTCTTAAAGCACCAAGAAATACGCCGTCATCTGCCTTAAAGGTCGGTTTGGGATACAATTGAGAATATCAATAGTAAGCAAATTAAATACTTTGACAGACGTGTTAATTTAGATGATCACAGATGGCCTAAACTGTTATTAAGTGGTTGTTTGCCATACATATTAATGATGTTAACATAAGATGGAAATGGCTTAGGCCTAATTCTATCAAAATGCTCAGTGACGCTGGATTTAAACATGTGTTCTCTACTGATATCCCACGTGATTAAACATGGTTAAGTCATTTAAATTTATTAATCGTCAAATGTGTAATGATGTGGTTAAGTAATACTTGTACAAAATCTTCATTATATGATTATATTAAATGTAAGAAAGTGCCTGAATTAGAAAAGTGTCTATTAGTTAAAACGGATTTCGTTGGGGCCCCAACTAAAATTCAAGGCCCGCTCAAACACAGCTAGAAAATAGAATAAGCAAATGGGACAAAAATAATAAGGTGTGAACAAGGTGTTAGGCTGCATAACACCTTGTTCATACCTGATGATTGTGTGTAGCACAAGAAACTGCCAGTAGTCTCAAATAAAATGGAATGAATTGAGCTATCTATAATTG
>NW_022717063.1:267356-287699 GCF_011630105.1 Anneissia japonica
ATACATTTTTTTAAATAGGCAAATGGGAAAAACGCATAAAAAATCAAACGGCCACATAATGCAAAACAATATAAAATTAAAACGGAACAGTAGAGAAAATCCGATCAGAATGACAAAAACTAAGCATCCACTGAAAGAAATCCCAAAATCTGCAGACGGATCCGTTTCGGCCTTCCAAGCCTCATCAGTGCTGCTAGCGTACAGACCCAAACGAAACGTTCGACCAGCTCCGGACCAGCCTAAGCTTAGCTGCTTTTATGGGTTTTTCCCCATTTGCCTATTTAAATTTAGTTCTCCCTAATCATTCCATTTTTTTATTTTGTTGGTTTTAACAATTTTGATTGTTATGGTTTGTTAAATTTGTAGTTATATTCAATTATATGCAGCAACTTTTCTTTTCTTGCAAAACTTCCAGTTGTTTCACATTTATAGTGTGGCAAATCCAGCCACACTAGAGTGACTTGTTTCATTGAATAATTTGTAATATTTGTATATTGTTTTTATTTTATCACAAAACTAGCAAGAGAAAAAAAAAAACGAGAAATTGAAGAAATAATTTTGAATACAGTTATAAAAATAAATACTAGGAGTACTAACTGGGTAAGGGACCAAAATATTGTGGACCCAACAATCGAATGCATATGTTTTGAAGTTTATCGATACTGTATGATCAAATTAGGTCTACTGTACAGTAATCAGTAGCCTGGGTTCCATGCCATAATTTTAGGATACTCACTCTTTATTGCACTTAGTGCACGCCATACCTAATTTAATTGGCGCCCATACTCGATTTCTTTTGCTCTAAATTAACTTTCTCGTTGGTGGCGCTGTCCAGAATGAGAAAAATAAAAAATAAGAGACTTGTACAACTGTATGGTCATGCATTTGCAAAAATAGTTTATAGAGCTTGGACTTTGGAAAATGTAAAGTAGAATGTAGTTAGTACTCTAAAGTCAAAATAATTAAATATGAAAACAATTATTTCCTCTCCAAGAATGATTTTTTGTTTTATTAAAAGTATATGACTAATAATAATAAGTTTTACAAGTGAATTAAACCATCAAAAATAACAATTAATGCATGTATTTATTCATTCACAGAGCAGCCTTACTTGATATACAGAAATGAAGCTAATTAATAGCTAAGCATATTAACATATAATGAGAACTACAATATATAGACAAATATTTAGACATTGATGATCTACCTATAAGTTGACCACCCAAATTAGAGCTTGTTTAGCATTTAATTAAAGAAATTAATACTGTAGTAAACAATCCAATTTAAACAGTGGAAATATACAGTTATTCAACCTAGGCTGATAACAATTTAGCTACAATTACTGTACTATTTTTCTTAACAATAGTACAGTAACTGTAGCTAAATTGTTATCAGCTACAATTACTGTACTATTGTTCTTAACAATTGAAACTATCCATGTATATGAAACTTATTTATGGAAGCTATGAAATGTAAGCCAGATGGTAAGAATGGTTGTGACTGATCATCGGTTTTTGAAAAGGCCAAAACCAAAAACCAAACTAAAACAAAAAACCAAACAAACCAAAACTATTTACAGCTGTATATTATATTTTATTTATTTTATAGAATTTATATAGTGCATATATCCATTTAAAGCTCAAAGCACTTTTGCCCTGGTCAGTGGATAAACAATCAATAACATATCCTGTGCAAGCTTCTTCATTCTCTGGGGAGTAAAGTTGTGCGTGTAGTTCATCAATACTAATTTCATTCCAAATCATTCACATGATTTTTTTTTTTCTTTTTATTTAATTTTATTTTATTTTTAATTTAATATTTAATTTTAAAATTGTTTGTACAAGGACACAAGCCATGTGAACAGTGTGGAATTACTATTAACAGCCAACTAATCTCTGCACCACATGGCTTCCACAAATACCCATTACTGTACTCCTCCACCTAGTTTACTGGTGTAATTTTAGGCATTTGAGCAGCAAATAGTGACTTGGTAATACTTGATAAAATCTGGTTTTCAGTCTCTGTAAGATCCCTGTCATTTTCTGAAAAATACAGTTATAAAGAAAATAAGTCAATTTTTTATATTTATATTGAAAATTCTGATCAAAAGACCTAGTGCATGCTCAAAGCATATCATAAAAAGTACTCAGGTAGGGGAAAGGTTTCTGGAAATTTACAAGAGGCCCTTAGGGAATCTCCAAAACTTTGCATAGATATGCTTTCCCTTGTATCAATTCCATATGGTTAAATGTTGTATGTAGCTTGCTTTATATGCTTAACTTTGGTAGAGCAGATCACATGACTGATATTAGCTCGCTTTCATATGCTAAACTTTGGTGGAGTAGATCACATGACTGATATTAGCTCCATTTCATATGTAGAGCAGATCACATGACTGATATTAGCTCGCTTTCATATGCTTAATTGTGGTAGAGCAGATCACATGACTGATATTAGCTCCCTTTCATATGCTTAATTGTGGTAGAGCAGATCACATGACTGATATTAGCTACCTTTCATATGCCTACATCTGGTTAGAGCAGATAACATGATTGATATAAATGACCTTTCTTCACATTGAGTACTGTACTTACTGCTTAGTTTCTTCACTTTGATCTGTCCAGGGTGGCACTTATCAAGTGAGAACATCAACTGTAATCTTAGAGGTATTTCTAGACCAGGGAAGTCGATTAATGACAGATAACAGAAATCGCATGATTGGCTGCAGTTAATTTCCTCCTCCAAATGATCTAAGAAGTGATTCTAAAAAGACAAACACAAAAAAAGAAGTAATAATTGCAAGTTTTTGTTAGTCTGCAAAAATGATACATATAGTCAGCAATAGACACAGTAATCTGAGGTGTACATTATCAGTTTTCCTTTTTTGGGCAATAAAGTTTATAATCTTATCTCCTCATATCATTTATTGTTCTGACTGATGCTAAAATTGGATTCCATGCTCATCAGGGGCCAGTGTGAAAGACTGGCTGTATATTCCCACAATTGTGCTTATCCGTGGATATTATTATTGGGTCCCTTGTTCCATTGCTGCTCTTTTTATTTATTTTCTATTTCAACTTTATTTTAAGAGGGTAACCCTTCAAGCTGAACCTGCACGCCAGCTGATATCCAGGGCCCTCTTTAAAGTGACAACAAATATAAAATTCTTCTTAATCCTAAAATGTAATATATTAATAAGACCTACCATAAAAGTATTGAACAAACAAAATTTAAATATTTCAAAGATAAAATATGTAAGGGGATAAAATAAAAATCAGAATTGATAAAGCTGTATAGACAATTATTATAATTTTTTTTATTTTTTTTAGTTACTATTGCTGCATTTCGTCAGAATAGCCGGTAATAAATTATATAACATAGGGACAAAATAACTCTGATTGTGTTTCAGCCGAATGGCTGAGATAATACTTCACAAAAAGCATCATCTTTAAATGGAAATGGTCAGGCTGTCAATGGGCTGTTGATCCCATGTGCAATACAGTCCTTGTGCTATTTGTATGCCTATCAGAAGATAGTAATGGATTGTATTACCTCTGTACATACCAATTCCCACAAACCTTGCAGATAAGGCCTCATGTAGCCAACTTACAAGATAATCTTAAGTATCAGAATGTATCCTACCTGCAGGTCTCTTATGAACTGCCTACGGGCAACAAAAGCATTCAGCAGATTCATGAGAGTCTGTGCAAACAGCTGTAAACTGACGTTCAGATGTTGGTCTGCGATTCTTTTTATGGGAATAAAGTGAGGTAAAGTATGGCTGCCAACTTTTAGATTTTTAGATCCTTCAAGTTCAAGGTAGTATGTCTCAAAGAAACTTCCTCTGTTGAAGGTGTCAAACATCAAACGGACAACATTCTTTTTAACTTGATGTATAGAGGTTCCTAGACAAGAAAAACATTTAAAATATATGAAATTACATAGACGAAAAAAAGTCTTTAAGTTTTAAAAATGGTGATGACAGATTTATGGATTAGGGTTTGCTATAGTGTACAATTAATAGTCTCTATTCATAAATTATGACTGTGTGTGTTAAAGTCAGGCTCTGGAGGAAAAATATTTTTTTATATTTTGTACAACTGATTTTTCTAAGACACAAAATGGTGTTTGACCAAAAACTTGGGAACAGTCGAAGCTGTTAGCAGGGGCGCCGCAAGCTATAGCATTAATATCGGCGCTGGTTCGAACGGCACGCTCGCCTATGGTTCTGGTGGTAGAACAAGTCTTCTTGGATAAGGACTATAAACCGTAGGCCCAGTGTATACAATGGCTCGTGTGCACTATAAAGAACCCAGTACATCCTTCGAGACGAGTAGGGGGAATACCCCGGTGTACTGGAACAGACAGCCACTGTGGTGGACGACGAGAGTTGCTGGTACCGGGTTACCAGGTAGCACAGACATGAAGGGACCCTTAGGGGCGAAGAAAGTCATTGATCAAGTTCCTATTCCACATTTCAAGCGCCCTGAGCATCTTACATTAGATGGATTTGTGCGCTATATAAAACTACATTATTATTATTATTAGTCAAAGAGATACAGATTTTTTTAATATGCGAAAACTGGAGGGAAAATGGGCATAACCACCCTTTTTTCGAGCTTTTTTCCCCAGTTGATATATATTCAAAAATCTCATTAACCGTTTCCAAGATTTTTATCAAACACCCATTGTTTACGTCAAATCAGTTGTACAACATATCAATTTCTGTTTCCTCCGGAGACTGACGTTAAAGTCCGATGTGTAGTGAATTTTATGAGTTTTACATCAGGAAATTTTAGCGATGGCGTGCATTTCGATACTTGTAGTATGTATTATACTATCAAATAGCAAGCGACAAAATAATTGAATATGAAAGTTTTAAATACCAGATAGCCTGTATAGATTGACAGTATGCATAACTTTAGACTTCTTAGCAGCAGTAATGGCATTACATGCTTCCTGATGTGCACCTAGAGATGCCAACTCTCTTTCATTCTGCTCTCTGTCTCCATTTAATAATCTCTGTAGTAACTGCAATAAGTGATCATATAGTTATCAAATATAATACTGTATTGTAGCATAGGTTAGCATAACTGGCGCGTGATGAGGTATTGGTTTATATTTTCTTTTGTAACTCCTACTCTTGAAATACGATTGAAATAATTAATTTTACAATGTGATGTTACTAATACTACCTTTTTATTACCTAAATAGTGTTATTTAGACTAACACATATTGTTCTTTTTTGTGTTGCTGCTTTTCTACTTTTTTTAATCGTGCAATCAATAATTTAATTAATTGCTTACGGTCTCTATTATTATTTGTTAGCTATTAAAAAATAAATATTTGACTGACTGATTGATTTAGATATTTGGAATCTTGTAAAATTAGTTGAAAGTTGTTGATTTAATTCACAGTTCTTACCTTTCCAGGATCTGCCTCCAGTTCCCATGTCAGTTTATCTCTCAAATTTGTCAGGTTCTGTATTTCTTTCTCAAGTTCTTTTAGTTTATATTTTTCCCAACTTGTGTCTTCAGTGTTCTCATCATCTTCAAGTCTCTGAAGATCATGCAGTGGGCCTATATAAACACAATTTAAATTTGCATTATGCATGCTTAGACCCTGCACGCATATCTTACTATACATGTATGCTCAGCTTGAGACATATATTAAAATTTAGCACAATACTACATATAGTTTTTTTTTAATTGTATACTATAGTTTTAAATGTTTAAAACTTGTAATATTTAAAAAAATTAACATTTTATTTTTTTAAAACCTTGAATTGAAGTCCTGTTTTTCTTTCTTTTTTTTTACAAACTTTGGATGGGCTTCTTTTCGAGATGGGCTTCTTTTTAAGATGGGCTTTTTTTGGAGGCTACAGTACTTTTGCAAAGTAAAGAGGGGGCTTCTTTTCAAAATGAATGCTATAAAATTTGGGAATTTGTACTATATAACAATAAATAAGGCCACTGTAACATCAATCTGTATCATGGAGTGTATTGACTGACATTACAGTAAACCACCTAAACTAGGCCTACTGTATTAAAACAAGGCTTATTTTCAATTCATTTAGTTCAATTCATGTACAGGGTATGTACTGTACTACCTTGAAAAGAAGCCTATGCTATCTTGAAAAGAAGCTCATGGGCTAATTTTGCAAACTAAAGAGAGGCTTCACTTTGAGATGGGCTTCTTCTCAAGATTAAGCCCATTGGGCTTCAATTCGAGGTTCCACAGTATACAAATTAATAAATAAACATATAATAACTATTACTACTTTTTGAAGGTTTGCATGGCAAAGTAATAATATATTAATGCTTGCGGTACACCACGTACATGGTTCTGAAAAGGACTGTTGCTGATGGTGGAGAATACTAACTTGACCAACAACAAATCATTAAAATTATAAGTATTGAAACAACAGTATTCTTACCTGCATGATATCTAGATCGCTCCATTTTTGTTTTCTTTTAAATTTCTCCCTGTTTGCTATGCTAAAAATTAAAAATATTATAGTATCAAGAATGAATTTCAATAGGTTCAGAAAGTGTTGTTTCATACCATAACCGCTTGTTTTGTGTGTAATGCTTTTGTTTTTGTAATGACAGGTAGGTTGTACATGCATCATCATTGACATTGATCAATCTAACTACACAGACCAGTCATTCTTTTTACAGACAGTTGAGTAGTAAGTGCCACAGCCTTACTTACACTGCTGGTCTTCCTCCATACACCATTTCTGGCCTCATAACCCTGCTTAGTTAGAGTAGGCCTAGTGCGCCTGGTGTGCCTAGATAGTAGTCGTAGTGGAGTAGGCCTAGCTAGGCCTAGAGTACAGCGCGTGCCGTTAAGGAAACGGTGCCATCAGTACCAAGGCTAGGCAAATACTACTACTACTACTACTAGGCCTAGGTTTAAACTTTAAAAAGACTGACTAGAATAGAAGGCCTAGGCCTAGCCTTGCTTTAAAAAAAAAACAGGTAGCTTAAATCCTAAAATATAACTGATTACACAATTATTGTTATAAATAAAACATACCTGTGATGGCCACATTATTAGCCAAAATTCTGTGTTTTCTCATGTAGTTCTGGATTTTCTTTACTTGACAAAATTTGTAAATTACCGCCGCTGAGAATGAGACCGCCGCATGCATCGTCTGAGGGCGCTCCAGATTGTTGATATCTGTGCGGTGAGCACATGTATAATGTGTGTACGTGTGACTTTCAGGTATTTTCCACATAAATACAGCAGGTAAAAAATAAGTAATGACATCTCTAGTGCAATATGTGGTTGTACGTGGCGACCTTCTAAGAAACCTAAAGTGGCCAACTGGTGCTGTTATTGCTCAGGTATACAGAAAATGTATTTATTATGTATTTACTAGGCCTACTTGATTGAAGTTCAACTTGCTGCAAGATGGGTCCGTGTTGGGTAGCGCGCTCCCGCTCCGCTCTTGAATCAGAGCAAATTAAAATGCAGGCCTAGCATAAGCCCAGTCGTTTAAGCGTAGCCAGGAAATTGATCTAGTGATTGTCAACGGATTGTTATAGTCAATAAGTCTGCAAATCGTATTGTACATTCATACATGGGAGCTAGCTGGATATAATCTTCACTGATGTATGCAAAATTCAGATGTTCAGGTCAACAAGGACTAGGCCTAATCTATTGTAGTAGTATATAAAAAATTAAATGATTCACATATTCAGAATTTAAGTACACAAGCCCCCGGAGAGACTGTGATACGTTTCTTAATGATTACAATTGAGGAATGATTAAATATATATATTAATCACTGAAAATTTATTTAGACAAATAACTATTTTCACATTATTCTATGAATAATTTGAAAGAAGAATTTTATTTGTATCATAGGCTTGCCATGCATGTACTGCTATTATACACCATTTCTATGGGGACCCTAATGTGATGCAGTACTTATCAGATGTAGATAATATGCATAAAGTTGTTCTTGAAGTAAGTAGAAAAATTCAAAATTGTAAACTTGCGTTTTTGATATAGGCCTATATTATATAATGATTACTGATGCCCAAAATATAAAGTAAAAAGTGAAACAAATATTATAACACCAAAATATATGAATATTATTATTAAAAGCAAAAGAATAAATTTAAAATTGTAGCATTTATTTATCATTAGAATACAACTACTACTACTGTTTCTTTATTCAGGTAAAAGATGAAGATGAACTGCGGAATATTTCTGAAAAGCTATCCGCACAGAATAGAGACTACAAGTTATGGATAGAGCAGCCTGAGAATTATGCTACATGTCTCGCTGTAAAACCTTACCCCAAGGACGAAATCAAACCATACTTAAAAGGTCTAAAGCTATATAAATGAAATTATGAGCAGATGAAGGTTTAATTCAATGTGAATTCCCATCCCAATCAGCAAAGAATGGGATAAATTTCCAGAATATTGTGCTGACAAAAGCATTGTATAAAAGTGTGTAGGGGAAGGGAAAAAAAGAAAGGGAAAAATGGTTACCTTTCCTGTGTACAATAGGCTTTAAAGAATAAGGTTTTAAAAAAAACATATCTTGTTAAAAAAAAAAAAAAAAACGTTAAATAGATTGATTTGTCACACTGTGAATGTAAGAAAAGGTTAGCCCCTCATGTATACAATTTAAATATGTTATAATTTTTGTTACAATATTTTTGCTTGAATTAAATATTTAGACAAAAAGACACCAGAATACTTGAATTAAGAAATAAATGTTTTTTGTTTCTGAAATTTAAAAAAAAATTCAAAAACGAGTAACTGTTAATTATAATTAAGAGCATCTATCTTTATGACAAGTATCCATAGTAAGTTTTCTTTTTGACCTACGTTGTCTTGCCTAAAATAATTTTACTAAGTGCACCTTGCATTAAGAGGAGGCTAAAGAGATAATAAAGTCGGCAGCAATATTTTCCTAAAGCAATAGAAAATCCTGCTTATTAGTGCTCTATAGTGATTTATTGTACACGTAAGTAACAATACAGGTTCAAGCTCAAATATTAATTTTAAAATATCGTCCTTGTATCTTTTCAGAAAACATCATGGTTGAAATTTTGTACAAATACAGAAAAAATGAGCCTATCCTAACTATTTATTTAAATTAGAAAACTGCAATTTGATAAATACTTTGTTGAGTAATACAGTAGCCATATTTTTCCATGCAGGAAATTTAACAAATTTAATGAGTAGGCCTATCGTACTGTTTCTGGAAGCACACACGCATATACAATATTCAGTTAGCCAAAAAATATAGTGATGGAATAAACCAAATTTTTATTTATGATGGCCATCAAAAATCAAAATGTCGGCCAACTTAACCATCACATATACATATTGGTTATCAGGCTTAGCGTATCTTGTTTACACAACTATACTTCCGATCCCTAACAGTCAGAAAAATTGTAGTTCAATTATATTTTTTATTTTCAAACATTGTTTATTATTTAGATTACCTGCAGGGGCGGGTCCAGACATTTGCAGGAGGGGGTGTCTAGGAAAAAAGGGGCACTCAGGTTTACTGTAGGCTATTCGAAGTAGAGGGGCCTGAGGAAGGAATTTCATAATAGAATGTCAATATCACCTCAGCCCTACCATTGTTGGGACTGAGGGAAAAATTATGATTATGGCACCTCTAGATGGCCCAAAATGGCACTCTCAGACCAGTGGTGGCACCAGCGGGAGGGGTAAGGGTGGGCACTCCCCCCCCCCCGTCAGACAGGCCTGGACCCCCCTGTCGTCCGACAAACGACTAGCTCGTCGGACCAAAAATTAAACAAACTGGTAATTTGCCTATCCAAATAACGTTATTTTGATAGCCAATTGTGGTCTAAAAGCACATTTAGGCCCAAATTAAGCCATAAAAACTCTCCACATGAGCCTAACAGTTATTCTTTTGATCCGAGCCGCCAACCGAGGCTTCGTCGTCGCCTTGGTTTGGACCCCTCCGTCGGACACGTTCAGTGGCGGCGCCAGGATTTCCCCAACGGGGGTGTCAAGTTCCCCGACGGGGGGGGGGGCTGATTTCCCCGACGAGAAAAAAGGTGGGCGTGGTCGGGCGTCACTAAAAACCTTTTGGAATTGGTCCAGAGGGCGAAACACCCCAAAAATATGACAATTTATGGGTTGCAAAGGCTTATTTAATCGATTTTGGAGTCAATTAATATGTAATATGTTTTTCTTTCTCCTCCGACGAAGTTGGTTTTTCTCCACGACGGGGGGGGGGGGGCAAGACCTCCCCAACGGGGAGTGGGCTGTAGCCCTCTATTATAAAACTAGTGGTAACATTTGGTAAATACGGTACAGAAATAAATGTTAAATGTGGAAAAAAAAATTAATAGTAATATTTACATTCGATGCGTGCCAGAGCTACCAGACATAGGTAAAATTTATTGTTTCACTCACAAGAAGAGTTTCGACCAATACAATTAATAAGAAAGAAAGATATAAAACATGATTTCATCAACTGTAAATATTATTGTATGTTTAAACAAAATAATGAATATCCAATTAAAAAAGAAACAAATGCAAGGTAGAACCAACCAAGTACAATAATTATGGGTGTAGGCCTAATGTCTATCATTAATTTGGTTCTATTGGACGTGGCCTTAAGATTACCCGTACTGTATTTATAACTCCCTCAATACGTGGCTGAGAAAAAATGTCGGCATATGAGGCCAACAGAAAAATCATTTGGCGTTTAGAATGACAGATTGTTTGAAATTATGCAATTAAATGGCTAGAGGCAGCTGTTGGAGTCACGTGAATATTGTTTATAGGCCTAATGTCATCAAATATTATGCGTCTGTTGGCTAACATGATATAGGCCTAGGTATTCTCGTTCTTTTAATTGAATAATATTCTTAAATTAAATAGGTCTATGACAAAAAAACTGAGCACTTAATTTTAGTATTCAAGTTGATTAACAGCATATTTTAAATTTGGCCAATGTGAAAATGGTACCATGCACGATAGATATTTTAAACTGATAGTTGTGACGTCATCAGTGTGCATTCTACCAGTCGTTATAAAAATGTTCAAACTATGATACGATAATCATATATTTTGGTATTTTATACATTAGCTATGTACAATTTACACAGTATCGGCCAGTGTAGGCCCTATATATATATTTCCCCACTATGACTTATTCTGTGAAATTTCTGAGTTTTATGTCAGCATTGCTACGGTCGGACACCGAGCAAAACACAAATGCGCATCTGTTAGTTTGTATATCAGGATGTAAAATATAAAAAAGGGTGTAAAAACAATAATAATTAGGCTGGTATATTATACATGTTAACAAAGTTTTTTAAGACAAAAGTTGCTTACACGGACGAGGACAATATTCACGAAAGTCACGAATCGCTTAGTGATCAAAACTACATTAGTTATTCCTTTCCTAATTATTTTTGTTATTATTTAGCACAATTTCTGGGGCGGATGCAGGGGTGGGTGTGCAGACGGTGCGATTGCACCCTCTAAATTGATTAAGAAAAATGTTGGTATTGTATTGTTGATGAACATAGTACCGGTAAGATTTTTAAGGTATGAGAGTGCGATTTCCGTGTAGACCTAGAGGTGCATATTTTCAAAATGTTTGCGTCTCAGCCCCAACCAGGTGGGGCTGAGGTGATGTGGACTCCCACGCACCCCCTACAGCCAAATCCTGCATCCGCCCCAGAATTTAAGGATTACTTAAAATAATCGTATGTTTCAAAACTGTCCTATTGGACATTATACATCATGTTATCACATTAGCAGTGCAGAGAATGTTTTAATAACAGTTGTGATCTGCTAAGAAAAAAAACAACTTAAGAATAAACTACATTAATTTAATTGCTTAGTTATTTTTAGTATGCTAAATAATTATATTTTTAGCCGTTCAGTGTTTTGAATTTTCAAAGTTTATGCATATTAATGAATGAAGCTATTAATTTAATTGCTTAGTTATTGTATTATTCTGAATAAATATATTTTGAGCTATTTAATGTTTTGAATTTTACTGTTTTTCCATATAATGACAGCCGGTATCTCTTTAGAGTACTGAAGGTTTTCAGGATTGTAACACAGATTTTGAATGTTAATATTGATAAAAAATGATATCTGTACTAACAACCAACACCATTGGATGTCAATGCAACAAGTCATACTGTGTAAGATCTTACACATAGAAAACGCGACGTCAGTTATTTCTTGCTATTCCTTAACATTCACTCGATTAGTTCATTTTTAAATGGTTATGATATTAAAAATGTTTTAATTTTTCCCTGTGATTGATAATGGATGGTTCCAATCGATCTTGTCGCCACGCTCCCCGACCGACAGCTGTGCAGAGATGACTGCATCCAGTGCAGTTGCGTTCGGTTGTAGGCTGAAAGCAAACAGCGTCCACCCCTAGCGGCATCTTCTGATTGTGTATACTTTCTACCAACGAGAAGGCAGCTCTTGTCACTGGTATAATATCATACTTCTCAACTTTACGAGGTAAGTTGAAAAGTAAGCCAAGCTCGTAAAGCGCAGGACAGACTTTAATAAAATATTTTATGCGCTATATTTAATGTATATTAACAAATATCAGGATTGGGGTTAGTTGTGAGAGAAATTCTCTGACTGAACACCTGTTGCGTAAATTAATTGTAATAATGATTTTATACGTAAGCTGTTAAGTGAACGGATTGGACTTTGTATTCTCAAACAATTGTACAGCAATGAACACAGTAGATTTTAAGCAGGGCTTGCTTATTGAATATTCTAAAAGTAGGCTTAACAATTCTTACAGGTTGCTTTTAAAAATTGAATATGGGGCCTACTGTAAACTGATTTATCAAAAATCATAGCCATTGATAGTACGCATTTGTAAAACCTATATGAATCAGTTCTTTTATATATTATGATTATTGTGAAATCATCATTAGTCGTTTACGATCCTCTCCCAAATATATTCAAATTTTACAAACTACCGGTATAATGTTCTGCTACAATCCTATTGCAACCAACGATAATAATAATAGTCAATGACGGCGATACTGATGATGATTAAACCTAATGAAAGATTCTAAACTATAGGACCAATCCCAATAAATTGGCATATAAAAACTGCTAATAGGCCTATAGGCCGATTTGCCTTTTGACACTAAAACATGGCCTCCTATTTATAGGTGTTAGACCTGATGACCTTCTCAGTGTGCGATTTTCCTCCCTGTTTAGTATTTTCTATTATATTTTATTGTTTTCGAGTGTAATTTTAAACCCAAGGTAGACGTATCCATATGCTTAAGTCAAGAGTGAGGAAAGGGTGCAGTATCCTGTTCACTGCGGTTCATTCAACAGCTTACAAACTGCAAACATGGCAATCACGTGGTCTCACTTCACACATTTTTTCGTATAATATCATTTTTTTTCAGCCAAGCATAAACAATTTTCTTTGTATTTCATAAATAAACCAATAAAATGTTCTTCAATTTTGAATCTTTGACTAACTTGTCATGGCCAATAACTCCAGATTCTGTCTCATTCTCTGTTCCTGCTAGCGATAAGTCTAGACTAACTCATTAAACTGTTTGCTTAATAAATAAGAGGACCCGTACTGTGTTCTGACAATATTAGTAATTATTAGCCTACTAATAGGCCTTCTACTAACCTGCTACTATTACTAGGGCCTACTACGTAAATCCAAGTGCGGTGTTAGTGTTAGGGGAAAGACATTTACATTCGAAGGAGAGTGCCATTTCCGGCCATCAGAGTTCCATAGAAATATCGTAGGCCTACTTCTTCGAAGGAGTGTGTCCATTCTAAATTCCCTCCATGGGCCTCCGCTATTTTTAATTCATGGATCTGCCGCCACGTAATTGAATGTTATGTTTTGATTGACTGATTGACATATTGATTGACATTTGTCAGTGTGATTTTCGAAAGTGAATACAGTATTTATGAAGACCTAAACGACCCTAGACGGCCTAAACGAATTTCAAGTTCACAACATCGGAGGCCGTGACGTGGCTATTTTAAGGCGGGCATTGCTGCTAATTTCTGGAGATCCGCCCTCTAAATACACTCTTTAATCAGAATGTAATAATTGGGAGATTTCATTCATTTTAGGATTTTGGAAAAGATAATATCGGTAGCATAGTTCGTGAATGGCTGAGTAAGATGTGGTGTCCGATATTTGCCTTTTGATTAGAGTAGACTTAGTCCCTATTTGGAATTTTTGCAAGAGTGTTTACGGTATGATTTTATGCACTAGGCCTACCTTATAAAGTGTGATCCGGTAGCAGGATTTGTTCAAATTTTATATGATAATCGAATATACTCAATTATTTTATTGAGTGGAGATAATTGATTAAATATTGAAACGTATACCTGTATATGAGTGAGAATAATTTTCATCAGGACGATTATCTTCAGTAAACTCTTTCCCTCTTATCCGAAACGGTATTTCTAACACTGCTTCTGATTTTAATTTCACAATTTTTATACGCGTCTCGTTTTTTTGTTTTGTTACAATTAGAATAAACAATGAGTTTCAATTATAGGCTAACGCAATGATAACGCATATATTATGATGGCATGCCTATTATTTATTAATTTTAGATTGGTGGTGATGTTACGAAATTCGAGTCTTTGAGACAAAAATAAGCGGCACGTTTTGATCTCAACATTGCTTAGAAAAAATGTCTGTAGAGGCTTTAGAAGGAACGACGTCGTTGGATTTAGCCAAAGTGGCTACAACGCTTTCAGATCAGAACGCAAATCACGACTGTATAAATAACTGTGAGACTGATAATGCAAACATTGACAACGATTCTATTGAGCCATCCTCACCACGTGGAGAAGGTGATGGCGACGTGACAACAAATATTGATGACCTAATGGATGTGACAGAACTGCCACACACTGGTGATCTACCAAACGTAGAAATTCCAGTCGAAAAGAAAAATGCCACGGATATTGAAACAAAATTAATTCAAGAAGCTGAAGTAGTGGAAGGTGAGGTGGTAAGTGACTCAACTGTCGCAAAAAATGATTCTGGAGATACAAAACCAAGTGCTCTTCAACTTGTGAATGATGAGACACCAAAGTCACCTGTTCAGTCGCCTGTACCCCAATCACCAGTTCCTCAGTCCCCAGTCAGATCTGTGACGGAAGAGCCAGCGCATGAAGCGCCAACAATAGTTGATTTATTCGTCGACACCTCATCAATAGCAACAAACCCTTCTGAAACAAGTGAAGACAGCAGATCACATGTATCTACTGAGAGTGAGGGAAAACAACACAGACTCATGAACGGTATGTCATTAAATGTCACATTTTTTTCTAATACTTATTCTAAATTGCTAAAATGTGTACATATCTAAAAATATTATTTTATTAATGATACCGTTGAATTTGAATTATCATTTTAAAGAATTTTACATATTACAATTTGTATGGAACACATTTGTCATTTATTAGCAGGGTAATTTATTCATAAGTAAGTATACTTTGTGTATACATCTTATTCTGAATATACCAAATTACAGGTGTACCAGAGAAAACGAAAACGAAAGAACCAAAGACAAATAAATCATCTTCTAGTCGTCCATTTACACCTAGATCAAACAAGTCGTCACTGTTGCGTTCCTTACCAAAACCAGCTGGTGATAGTAAGTCACCAAATCTGCCCAAAGGGAAGTCCACTTTACCGAAGAGGAGACTTGTATCTCCACGATTATCGGGTAGTGGTGATGAATCTGCTAACAAAGTGGCATTAACAGCTGCTGATCCTATACCAGACACTCAAAGCGACTTTAAACCGGGGGAGTTTTGGGAGGCCAAAAAGGCAATTGCTCAAGTCAAAGCAAAACAGACATTGTCTGCCCGAAAAGATTTCGCAAAGTCTAATAGACTATTCGGGGTAAAGTCCATGCCCCAAGACCCTTCCCCTCCCCCTATAAGACGTGCGACCAGTAAAGCCAGCATGGCTGGTTCGGTGATGACTCACAGTGATAGATCACATACAAAGTTCGAACCAAATCCTTATGGAGCAGCTGGAGAAAAATATATAACACCATTACAACAGAAGGAGAGACAGGTGAAAGATCTCCACCATTATATAGTTACACTGGAAAAAGTAATTGATGAGAAGGACCTCTTGATCGAAAGTTTCGAGCAGCAGAAAATTGACGGCATTAATGCAATGGAACAAAATAAAAACGAAGAAATAAAAGAGGTTCAACAAACACTCAAGGTTTGAATATTAAACTTGTTTTCAGCCAATAATAAATTTATCTGATTACTGTCTTTTCAATATGCACATTACAATATGTACCGTCATCGTTTTTAATAATAATAATAATAATAATAATAATAATAATAATAATAATAATAATAATAATAATAATAATAATAATAATAATAATACAGTAATAATAATTTTGGCTTATATAGCGCATTATGCTAAAGCCTCAATGCGCTTAACAACAAAAATAAAAATTCTAGGAGAAATTTAAAGTACATGTTAAAAAAAAGTAGCCTACATGTTTTTATCATCATCATCATCATCATCCTCATCATCATCATCGTCATCATCTTTATCATATTTAGCCAACATCGTCTAATTTTGTGGCAAAGGGCCATAATTTCAAAATAACAAAGTTTTGTGAAGAATGCAAAACATCATTAACATTTGATATATAGGCTACTATAACTCTTTGTTTGAATATTAACAAAATTGGAAATGTCTATACTTATCGATGCTAATTACTATAGTTATATCTGAACTCTTCTATTTTAATATAATGAATCCTGTATATGGAATTAATACGTGTCATCGCACATCTGCCTGATTTACTTTATTGCTATAAATAATAACAATTGTAATTATTGATTTCTTAAGTCATTGTGTATTTTAACATTTTAGTATGATGTGCCCACAATAATAAATGTATATCATATGTAGGCCTGTGGTAGTTAAATAATGGATATTTAAATAATATGATTAATATGAGAATGATGGAAGACACGTGTAAAGGAAAAGCTAAAAGAAAGTGAGAAATAATAAAATAAACATTAAGGTGTAAAAATATAAATGTTACCCATTTATATTTTTACATATAAATATAAATGGGTAACATTTATATTTTTACACCTTAATATAAATGTTACCCATTGTAAATCTGTTTTCCCTTCAGAAATCTCAAGAGGAGACAGAAGAAGTAAGGCAGAAATTACAGGAAACTGAGAAAACTTTGAGCAAACGAGAGGAAAAGATTAATCGACTAGAAAAGGTTATAAACAATATGGAACAAGAGTATGAAGAGCGTGAAGCTCTCCACCAGGAGCGCTATTTAGAAATGTACCAAAAAGGTATGGCCGCGATGACAATAGAGCACGATGAAGATCTGGTAGCCGGTGCACAAGCCGATCCCAAGAGTGCAAACATCAAGATGCTTCTGAAGAAACTAGAAAAAACCGAAATGGAGCTAGCAAAAGTCAGGGAAAGTAGACGTCTTGAAGTTTACGAGCATGCACTTCCTTTGGAGAGCGATTCAGAGGCTAGAGTTGAGCTTTTGAAGAGTGCCGTTTACTACTTTTTAACGGACAAAGAACCAGATAATAATTTGAAAACGATGCTTTCAATGTTAAACTATAGCGAAGTACAGAAAACCAACATCAAATCACACATTAAGAAAAAGAAAAAGAAGTAAGAACTGTTTTGATATATCCGTTTTAGGCCTATATTTATTAAATATCATTCAAGAGAGTCTTGGTGTGAATTGTTGGTGATGGTTCTAGTTTCCATTGAAGAGTCCTAAGGTATAGTCAATTCAATGCTTACAACGACCTTGCATCTCTAAGTGCTTTATATTATTTTTTCAATACATAGGCCTACATTATAAAACGATACGTCGATGGTTGGTTGTGTTGTGGAGTGTCAGAAAAATGCCTGGGAAACAGATTCCACATTGTCGGCCACTCAAACAAGTTTATTTATTTCAGTCAATAATGCTAAAATTTATAGTAACTTTACTACTGAAATGATGGTGAAAATAAGCAATTGATATTGATTATTCAAAATCAAATATTCCACTAGGCCTGTAATTTAGAAAATATGCAGTTTAGTTTTATTTTAACTAACTTTGGCATATGAGATGCAGGAAAAAATCGTTAGACAGATACAAAGGACGATTGCCACCAATATTCATTCTCTGGTTTGGTTTGAGTTGTATATAATTGACTTAACAGCTTTATAATTCGTGTGTAATCGACCATTTTAGGCATAATAGATAAATAACGTTAATAAGCTTAGGTAGCCATTTTTGATACCAAACAAAATTGATTGAAATGTTTCATTGACATCTTTGCCACTGTCGCTTCGATATTGTAGATTTCGTGTTAAAAACAATTTGGCTTAATAGATTTTTTTGAGATTGTACAGTATTGTTGTGTCAGTTGAATATACAATTGTAATACGTTAACATTATAAATGTTGACATTTTTATATGATTTAATCAAAGGTTTTGTCAGTTTGGGTATTGGTGGTTAATGGTTAACATAATGAAAAATGCAGGTTTGATTCCTTGAAGATGAAATTGTTTCAATTGGTTACAAAAGAAATGTTTGACTCAATTTATTACTGGTATGTATGCACGTTTTTCGAGCACAAGTTATGCGAGAAAAAATGCCAGAGCCAAATATAATTTTGTCCGTGTGCACCTTGTATTGCTTAAACAATTATTATGATTTTAATGAGTTTCGTTTTTATTTATACATAAACCCAGGTACACTGTTCTATTTACAATAATTTATACATTTAATTGAATATCTAATGTTATGAATAGGAACCAAATTATACATTTGAAGTTGCGAAAATGTAAAAATGTTTTCTGTTATTTCTTGAATTAAATTTTACAATAGTACAAACCAAAAGTTCTGAGAAACACTGAAAGATCAATGCGTTAAATGGTCAGAAAAATGTGCAGATATTTGCATTATAAAATCTTCAGTTTTGAATTTGTATTGTTTTTCATTTTGTTAATAAATAAAAAAGCAATTGATAATATATTATATTTAAGAGTACGTATGTGTACATTTCTCGTAGGCCCTACTCCTATTACCATTTTTCATAGTTTGTATTTAATTATTACTTGACGTACGATAACTGTGCCTATTGAACAGTATGACTGTTTAAAACGCCAATAATGTAAAGTGATTTTGTAAACGTTGATTTAAAGTTGATATGTCACTTTTATTTCATTATAATAGTGATATTCATGTTGCTTTTTGTCAATACTATGTTTCAATATGCTTTTATTTTTAGGGATGCTCTTTAAAATCAATATGGTTTGGGGGAAAATTCACTATCACATAATGTTTACTATCCAGAGATAATTCATGAAATAATGTAAACGTGTCTTGCATGTATTTGCCTTCCTTGCCGATATATTTCAAATCGTACATATGTTCATTGATATAATGATATGGAGATAAGTAAAGGCATATGCTAACCCACAGACGGAACGATTAACAACATTTATTAATTATAGGCGATTTTGGAAAGGGTATAAATGTACTGCTTCGTATGACGGTGTTTGTTTACAATGCAGTCATATTGTATTAAGATGTAGGCCTACATGTTTACATTTTGGTGGTGTTTGATTAATTGCTAATAAACTGTTGAATCACATCCATTTTCAATTCCAGGATTTTTATATCTACTATCAGCTACGAAAATAACTACATCATGATGATGGACATTATGTTTACATTAAAATGCGGACATAAATCAAGATAAGCCAGCATAAGTATTAATATTTCGAAAACGAATAATAAGCATAATTAGCTGCGTGTATCCCGTCCCCTAGGGACTCCTAAATAGTGGCTGCTCTCTCACGAGTTCGACGTTATACAGTATTACATTTGTGTTTCCGTATTAGTACCCACAGAAAATTTAGCATCCAGAGCAGTTTGTTATATGATTTGACGAGACAGCACATATCCTCATTTAGGCCTATATCTGAACCAGTTTTTCTTAATGGGGTTTCCTTTGAGAGTCCGGACAAGTTATAGGTGCGGTGTCATTGGGGTCCAGAATAGCTCGTGGGTTGGGTTTATGGACAAAATTCTCCCGGAGCTCAAACACTGTAGCCAGTGGCGTATCTAGGAATCTTGAAATGGGTGATGGGTAGTGGTGGGGTAGTGTGGGGAGGGGTGCGAAGGTGGAGTGGGATGAGCTCGATGGTTAAGTCGCAAAATAAGGTGATATGACCTGTTTTTATTACTTGAGCGTGATTTTTTTTTCTTTTTCTTCAGACATTTTCAATGGTGGGGGTTTGAGGGGGAA
>NW_022717063.1:287712-295768 GCF_011630105.1 Anneissia japonica
GGGGGGGGGGGCATTGAGATGTAGGCCAAATTGTAATTTCCAACAAAGAATCACAATAAGTACAAGATTATCGTTATTCGTCATGCATAAGACAGAGCAACGCACAATAACGTGTTCATACGTGTTACTGAATACATGGAAATTTTAAAATTTACATAGACACTAATCCAGCCAAATTTAATACGGTAATGATGTTTACCTAGAGTCCATAGTAGTTATTAACAACTGGATTTCGGATGGGTTATCGATTTTCACACATCGATTACGGGACGATCGACACAACGCACAAAGTATAGCCATGGCGTTTATAGTGTTACTTCATTTACCGATTATAGTAATTATTCCGATTGGATTAAATTTGTGCCGAGAATTAGCGGATTAGGAGCCTTTAAAATGGTCCTGGGAAAAAGCGCGTTGAAAACAAGTCACTATGGCTCCACGTTGGACCATTACATTTAGATATGGGGAGATACCCAAATAGAAATACAGTATACAGTCCTTAAAGTCTACTGTATTTGCAAAGACCGCCCTCCCTGATGTACGGTACAGAATAAAAAATGAACTCTAGTATCTGTGATATCATTTCCATTTAAATCACATTCATGCATGATGGTGTAATATAACATCATCATATTACACCTTATTTGGGTGTAATATGATGGTATCATATTACACCCAAATAAGAGTAGGCCTATATCACATTTATATGTCAAATAAAAAAATCTGTCCAATAAAAAAAATTCTTTGACAAAAAACTTTTGTATGCCGATATTATAGACATGATGTGATGTCATCATTCTGTGGAACTTTATCCCTTCTGACCTACGAAACATCTCTTATCTGTACTCAATCCCCCTTTAAAAGATTATTTTCAGACAATTACCGTATTTATCTGAATAAACCCCTCGATTGGAATAAACTCCCCCTCCAGAGCCTTATTTGGAATAAAAATTCCAGGGCGTTATTTTTTCTCGAATAAACGCCCCTAAATGACTCTATAACCAAACTAATGGAAGCAACATCATTCTCATTAATGTTTTAGTCCAGTAGAACTGAATTACATTGTTTGGATTCAGTGAGTGTTAAAGGTCACCCAATAACACATTTGACGGTAATTATGTCTTGTAGTTCCACTTACTATACATTGAAATTAAGGGGCATTTATTTGAGTATATACGTATCCATTTTAAATAAAAATAAATAAATAAATAAACAAACAAATACACACCACCTCAAAAACTCTTCTTTACAATAAACGTTTATTCGAATAAATACGGTATTTCCTTAATCCATCTTCGTCAAGTACCGGTATTCTTTCAGTGGCAATGCAAAACGTGTTATCTGTTTTAACAGCCGCTATAAAGTGTATATATTTATTATGAATCATGAAGTGTATTACTTTCTGGCAGTTAACAACGCATTTAAAAGTGGGCACTCACTGCGTCATACGCCGGACGTACGACTGTCGTACAACAAATTCAACTCGGATCCATGTGAGCGCTAGATGACGTGATGCCGTCTGATGATCATGGGCAGTCGCAGTCTGAAAGGATTGTCATTAAAAACAAACCGTTGCACGAGTCATTCTCCATAGATTCGCGTCGACCGACGAACATCAGGTGCAGTGAATGGCCGGCTTAAGGCATTTTTTCTTTCAAACATTTGTACATCAATCAAATTTGTCCCGTTCTATCTCAGAAGTTTATAACTTTGCTATAGTTCTTTCTGTGACACCATTAAATAATTCAAACATTACAAAATATTACAAATAGATCTGATAAAATTTTTAATAAGATTTTTCAAATCTCGATAGTGGGCAGTGTACTCTTTTTGTTGAAGTACTGTATAAATACATTAAACAAATCATCTGTACATACTCTTGTAACCAAAATGTCTGACTATCATAACATAATATTGGTATTTGTGTCTTCCATTTTAAACAGCCTACACTGTACAAATAGTTAATAATTATCAATCCAATACCCAACTTATTAATAATATGAATAACTTCAACTATTTAAATGAATTCTGAATCATTCTACAATAATTTTGTTATATAAATACAGTATAATAGGTCTTGTGGGCTGTATTGCAACCTTTTATGCATGCTTTGTATTTAGTATATAATGTATGCAAATGTGATAATTTTGATGCTTTCAATGTTGAAAATCTTGATGTTTATGGGCCCACCTATTTTTACACGTCTTCAGATTTAATTTAGTGCTTGAGGTTGGGCTTTAAAAAGAACGTCCCCTCCTTTTTGAAGTTTTTTTTAGCATGACAGCAACTGTCTTAAGGATGACACCACTTAATGATGGTTGCTTTTTCTGTTGATGGCAGATCCTGCTGATGGCAGCTCTCACTACTTAATTACAGTTGCTCTCGCTGATGGCAGATCCTGCTGATGGCAGCTCTCACTAAATAATGACAGTTGCTCTTGCTGATGGCAGATCCAGCTGATGGCAGCTCTCACTAATTAATGACAGTTACTCTTGCTGATGGCAGATCCTGCTATGGCAGCTCTCACTAATTAATGAGAGCTGCTCTTGCTGATGACAGATCCTGCGGATGGCAGCTCTCACTAATTAATGAGACCTGCTCTTGCTGATGACAGATCCTGCTGATGGAAGCTCTCACTAATTAATGAGAGCTGCTCTTGCTGATGACAGATCCTGCTGATGGCAGCTCTCACTAATTAATGACAGCTGCTCTTGCTGATGACAGATCCTGGAAGATCCTAATGATAGTAGTTCTTACTGATGACAGCTCTAATGATTGCAGCTCACACTGAAGGCGGCTCTTACTGATGGCAAATTTTGCTGGCAGCAGTATTTACTATTGTCAGCTATAATTCATGGTGGTCTTTTAGATAATTGCTCCTTACTACTAATGCTGCAATCAAGAGACACCAGCATTTCTCATTGCCATCATGGTGTTTACATCCCATATTATTGTGCGTATCTGCTCCATGATTAGTTTTAACTTCCGATTCTTGGCTTCAATGTTCTGATAAAAGAGATATGATATTGTATAGAATCTGCTATCAAATCAAGAATGTAATAATATTAAATCAAGATAATCACACTGTTTTACTGATATAATAAATGCCATAGACATTATTTATGCAACTATAATATTTATTGGTTGTTAAATATCTTGATCAAATCAAATCAGTTTTTACTCATTTATAAATGCTTTACTAGAAAAACATAAGGGTCTATCTATACACCATTTTTGCGAAATTTGAAATGAAAACCTGGCAACTACAACTGGGGGACTTTCAGAGGCCTAGCATTTCGCTCTATATACTTACACCAAGGATTAAATCAACGATTAAACTAAATTGCTAAACGAGTACAAATATTTTAAAACGGAAAAAAACACGAAATGTTTACATTAAAAACAAGTCTAAGTCTTAAAAATGGTCAGAAAAATGAATTTAATTGAATATCTAATGTTATGAATAGGAACCAAATTATACATTTGAAGTTGCGAAAATGTAAAAATGTTTTCTGTTATTTCTTAAATTTTACAATAGTAAAAACCAAAAGTACTGAGAAACACTGAAAAAAAACAACTTAAAAAGCTATTTCAATATTTACATATACAGTAATTACAGTAATTAGCAAGATCGTCTCTGTTGTCTGTCTATTGCTGCTATAGCAAAGGTCTAGCAGCGCTATCCGTTGCGCGGTGCTCTATTCATAACTAGCCAGCTGCTCAGACTAGGCCGCTGGAAGTCCCCAAATGAGTTACCAGACATTGGCAGCGCTGTTTCAAAATAAATCCCATGAAATGGTCTATAGATAATAGGAATGGTATGATTTTATTCATTTTCACTGGTTCTAATTTTTAATAACTTCATAAGATATTTATTCATTACCTATTTATTAAGTATTTATTATTTATTTATTCATAGTAATGAAAATAGGAATAAACATAATCCTTAAAAAAGTAATAATTATAACAATAAAAAGAATAAATAACAATAATATTATGAAAAAAATGAAATAATAATAGTAATGTTAATAACAATAAAAATTAATTAAATCATCAAAATAATTAATTAATTAATTTTAAATCATCAAAACCATTTTTTCACGTTTATTCATTAACTGAAGCTAGTAGTTGCAGTCATACTCTACATATAGAGTGACTCCAAACAACTTTCATTACCTCAATAGAGACAGTATAAAGTATAAAAGGATTTATTTTAATGCAAGTAAATCATAATAACTTCAAAATAGAGAAAATTTTAAATTTCTTACCTGAATGGTGGCTGGCAAATCTGCTACCCGTTGCTGTCGTTCAGAAATTGGCTTCTCTGGTTTTGGTTCGTTTATCCATGGAATTTGACTTGCCTGCAGAACAACAATATATTATTAACCTGTACTATTAAATTCCCATCATACCTGTACAGGGTGTGGATGTAACAGAAAGTTAGAGTACAATAGCCTGTATTTTTGTTATGAGCTTGTCCTCCACCCAATGTTTCAACCTGCAGTGTCTCAATCAAGGATTGGTATTAGTGATGGTATTTCAGGATAAAAATACACATTTACTGTTTTTACATGATGGAGTGGAGGTGTGTTAGAACTCTACGCATTAAGATTTACTACTATTGGAAAGTTGGCATCAAACTAAAAAAATCAATTTAAATATTATTCATTCTAAATTAAGATTTTAAAAAGGGGGATGTGAAAATCTATATGGCAGCCTCGGACCATTAGGAAGGCCCGGTAACAGCTGTAGCTGCCCTGAATGCATCTGCTCAATTTTGCCCAGTTTACTTCAGTAAGGCTTGTTCAATAAACATATGAGATGCATGAGTCAATTTGAATTGATAAACTTGTTACCATGGATGATGAGGACATCTCCAGAGTGCTACAGTTCTCATTACACTTCTCGTAAACAACTTTTAACTTCCGGAATAGAACAGTGATGCTGTTAAGGTTTTCATCTATCTTCTTTTTGCGGTCTTGATGGTTTTGGTAACGAATCTGCACCCCATTTGGAATCTTTAGTGTGGAATAAAAAATTAAATGAGCGTTTACGATGGTTGTCGACAAACATCCAAGATGACGTATTGACTTATCTACACAACAAATAGTAGCTGCAATCAGGAAAGATTTGTTTATGGGATGGTCTGCAAAAGTACTTAAGCTAAACTAATAATACAAATACAGGTAACTTTAGTTTCTGCACTGTGCACAGGAACTTTGTATTAAATTATGATGCATTGCATACCACAATAATTATAAACATATCAAACTTAGGAAAAATTGTATTAATTAAATGTTACATTAAAAATGAAATATTGAAATAAATATATATAATAAACCATTATCCTAATAATACAAATATTAATATAAGAATAAGTAATAGAAAAAGCAAAATTCTTACAAAAAATATATTTTAAAAATTAAACCAAAAAAATTAATTATGAGAAATGAAATATAATAAATATCAAGGTATGTAAATTTTATTTACTATATTGATACTTAAAATCGAGCAACAAACCTGAGTCGCTTTCAGATGCGTGAATAATTCCAAGGTTTTGAGCACTATCTCATGCACTGTCTCTTGTCCAAGCTGACACAGAGCTGTAACATTTAGTGGGGGTAATCCCTGTCTCTTATACACATCTAGATGTGTATAAGAGACAGGTATAAAGTATAAAAGGATTTAATAGTTGCTGATACAACAACAACTTTTATTTTCAAATTTCTAAATCAAAATTAAAATCAAATTTATTTCACAAGTTTGAAACATTACATACACAATTCAAGCAAGTAAATGAAACAAACAGAACAAAGCAAGCAAGGGTTGCTGAGAGGGCATAAGCCAATATAAATAAACTACATGGTACAAAGATATTCATTAATTGCAATGAACAGGCGGCATAAGACAAGACTTTTTTTATACCTTGTTCAGCGAACCCGCTGACTGCAAATATTGATGATTTCAAATAAAAATAAAATTGTATTTTTGGGCAATTAGCGTACCCGCCTCCACTAAAAAGTGGAAATTTCAGACCCTCTGCTGCCTTAAAAACTCAAAAGATAAGATATGTATATTTCTTCCTAATTATATAAATTTGAAGCATTTACCCATCCTATTTTACCAATAAAATTTTATTTTTATTTTCCCCTCTGTCTGGATGTTTTTGGCAAAATTATTTGCTAAATAAGAAAACAAAATTTTATTTTTATTCCGCCCTCCTCTGATCATCATTTACAAAAATAAACCAAATACACGAAACAAGGAATAACATTTTTTTTTCGCTTAAGGACTATTATTATTAATCTAAAATCAAAGAAGTGATGAGGGAGAGTGTCTTAAACATTTTATTCAAATTTGTTAGTTGGCAATGACATTGACATTAAAAAGTTTATAAATTTACTCTTCAACATTAAGTAGACCTACAGTACAGCATGATATAGCACATTGCTAATTGACAGAATGGAAAAACAGAGGAAATAGAATCCAATAAAGAGGAATCAAATTTATCCTACAAAGCACAAAACTTTATGTTATAATCAGAAAATGATTGGCTGGACAATGCATATACTGTAAGTGTATTTTTGTTTATTTTTTTCCTGTCAGACATATATATAGCATACTCCTTTTCGATGCGATGATGCTTAGTTAGGCAGTATAGCCCTTCCTTCCTCCACTTCAGTCTTCGAATCCTAGCCTAATTATAAATAATAAAACTGTACAATACTAGGCCTATGTACTCTAGGCCTGCACCTAGCTATATAGGCAGTACGTCTAGGCCTACATACACTAGGACCCTACTCCACACACCGGCTTAACCAGGTTAGTTAGGCTACGCCTAGCCTAACGGCCCTAGCCTGAGTAGTAATATAGAAATGTTATTATAGCCAATGCAAATTATGTGAACAAATAACATCTGTGAAATACTAAAAAATACATTATTACATAACAGCGAATCAGTAATCACCAATATGATGCTAGCCTAGGCCAAAAAAAAAGCTTTCTTTCGGTACAAAATCCAAAATCTCGGAAAGCATTTATTTATTAATCTGACATGACATGACCTATCTTGTACCAAAGGCAACGGTCACCGTGCGCCTAACTACCCTTGCATGTACTCACTGCTTTTTTGTCCTCTATCGGCACGGGTTAGTTTTTATCAATTATTTTCTTGACTTTTCGATGTTTTCCTTTTACTGTGCCAGGGCCGGCGGAACTTTTTTCAAAGTGGGGGGGGGGGCACTTATAAACGAATGGGAATATGAATCATGCAGATCTGGAATAAAATCTAGGGGGTGGGGTAGACATTTTTTTCCAAAAACGAAAGGGGATCCGGGGTCCTCCCCCGGGAAAATTCCTAGAAGGCGGGAAATGCTTTCCCGACTTTTGAGTTGTCTTTTAATGACTTTTAAGTTATTAAAAATTCAAGGTTTTCCCCCTCTTGAAATTGAATCAATGAAGCCCAAAGAAATTGGGTACGGGTTCCCCGGGAAAATTTCGATTTCTAGATGGCGGGAAATGAGGTTTCCTGACTTCTGAAATAAAATGACTTTTTAAGTTCTTCAAAATTCAAGGTTTTTCCCTCTTGAAAACGGTTAGGTATATTTTTCTCAATGTTTTATTTTATGTGTGTATACAGGCCTACATAAACAAATAAGTAGTTGCATGCGTATTTTTCTTTTCCATGAATCGATAAATCCCAAAAAGAAAGGGTGGTCCGGGCGTTCTCGCCCGGGAAAATTTTGATTCATATATGGCTGGAAATGAGCTTTCCAGACATTTGATCTAATTTTCTTATTGTAACAAAAAAAAAATCAGCTGACAGGTCCTGAAAAGGTAGGTCTAGAATTCCTTTTTTTTTTTTGTTGCCCAAGGGAGGGTGCAGGACATATGACCCCCCTCCCCCAGATCCGCCAATGTAAATTGCGAGAAAATGTAACTCGGTCGGGGACTGGATAAACATTCTCTTTCCCATCCTTCTCCTCATTCTTCCCTCTTTCTTTTCTTGCATTTCTTTCCGATCATACAAAAATCTCCAGACATAAGATTTTGCCAA
>NW_022717063.1:295796-303893 GCF_011630105.1 Anneissia japonica
GGGGGGGGGGGGGGGGGGGGCTCCCCGGTCCCAAGTGGAGGCGTTGTCTTTTTTTGTCGTTTGTTTTTTTCTTATAAAAATAAAGAATTGAATAAAAACAATTATGAATATGTCGATTAGTAGCCGCTTTAATCATATTTTGCTTTTGAATGTATGATTCCATAGGCCTACTCGATAATAATAAAATTAATAGATACACTTCCAGTGATTTAATTTATCTATCATTTTATTTCCAGGGGTGAAATTAGAGGTAAATATTTGTAAATACATTGATTTCTATAAAATTTATAATTTTTTACATCAGTTCTCAAAACGAGCAAATTATTTTAAAAATTGATTTATATATTTCCCCCATTTCCAAGACTATATTCAAAATTAAAGACATTGTTCTTCCATAAGATAATTGATAATGGGATGAAAAATAAACTTATGATATGTTGTGTAGACGAAGTTGACTTGCTTACATGACGTTACGCCAGCCTACCTTGTACACCGTAGGACTGCGCTGAGTAGATTGATAGAACAAATCGTGCCTCCTTTAAGTAATTGTTCTGTTAACCAATAGAATCTGTAGTATAATTTAATTATCAAATGGAAATAATTAATTATTTGTCTTATTGTTGATTACTATTTATTATCTATTGGTTGAATAAATGTTTTAAGTCTGACTCTAATTTTTGGTGCGGAAATACTGTTATAATTTTGTTGATTCCAGTGAAGTCAACAGAAGATAATATGTAGGTCCAGTTTGTGCTGTAGCTTGATTAAAGTCATGCTCCGGAGGAAAACAAATTTGATATGTTTATACAACTGATTTTCCTAAGACACAAAAAGCATATTTGACGAAAAATTTGGGAACGGTTAATGAGATTCAGATTTTTGAATATTTAAAAACGGAGGGGGTGGGGAGGTGGAATAAGGGGTTACTACGCCCCTTTTTACTCAGTTTTTAAAATTCAAAAATTCTGTATCTCATTAACCGTTCCTCATGAACTTTTCATCAAATAACAAGTGTTATGTCTTAGAAAAATCAGTTGTAGGCCTACAGTATATACAACATAAATAAATTTCATCGGAGCCTGGCTTTAAGATGCTTGCCTTCGAAAAACCAGGATTCTAGGTTCAAATTCTACTTATGTAGGATATTTTCTCCTAGCTAAAAAACAGTTTTTGCTAGGCTTTCTAATGAGAATGACTTTTTGGTGATACAAAAATGCACATGTGGTTGCCATTATGTTTTTCCTTTATGGTATTGTTCTAAAATGTTATTTGCATTTTTTCAATACTCCTACTACTATTTCCTATTAATAAATAGTAACTCCATGATCTTGGTAAAATACTGTACTATCCTTTTGTCAGTGGAGAATCCAGAAATTCGAAATTGATGAGGCCCAGGGAAAAACTTTACAAGAGTCCACGCACCATGATCCAACCACCGTGGTTGGGGCCGGGGTGAGCAACCTCCATGGCTGAAGTACATTTGTATGATGATGGAACCTAGATGGCCGGAAATGGCACTCTCAGACTTAAATTTGAATATTCTTTTCTTCTCCATTTTTTTTTTATTGATTGGCGCCACCAATCCGCCCCTTCCTTTCTTGAATCCGCCACTTTTTTACATAACTTGTCTGATTATTTCTTTTTTACGCCTAGTAAATTATGTCTCTAAAAAAAAACAGGATTGAATAGGGAAATGTGATGCTTGTGATTATATTACAGTATAACATTTATTATTTGCATTCATTTTTTTAAATAATTGATTATTGAATTCTTAGGTCAGTTTCGGTTAGTGTCCCAACATATGGGCGCAGATCATTGGGGGTGGGGGGCAGGGAGGACACGTCTTGATTAAAATATTCCAAAAGGTCCCCTTTTTTAAACCTACATTATTTCATTAAAATACACCCAAATGAATGAAAATGTAAATAGAATATTCACGAATTGCGGGTTTCAGAAATCCATTATATAAAGGCTTTGACAATGCTACTTCGCAACCATAACTACCACAAATTTCCTAAAGTCCACTTTTTAAAAACATTGCATTTCATTTGCCTGTCGTTGATTTTAATAACTGTGGCACGAAATTTGTAGATTGTTGATTCATTATGGACGGTATAATACCTCCATAGGACAATGTTATTGTATACGCAAAAGGACATGAAACGTTAATTCTTAGTTGCTGTAGTCCCTAACAACACCCAAATAAATGAAAATTTAAATAGAATATTACCAAATAATGTGTTTCAGAAATCTTTATATAAGGCTCTCTTAATGCAACTTTGTCGTGGCTTCCAGGAGCTTCGCCCACAAATACCCAACGCACGGCGCTCTGCTCGTGGACCCCACATTTCAAAAGGTCCACTTTTAAAACTTATTATTTCAGTAAAATCGTTCCTAATATCATGCTATAGTATGAATAGCATTTTATTCACCAACTCTTAACCGTTGATTTTTAATATGGTATGAAGTTTGTTGGAAATTGATTAGCTGCAGTGAATGCAGGTTGATCAATTGTGAACAATGTTACCTGTAGGCCTACAGATGCAAAGGACATAAAACGTTACTACTTCAGGTCCCAAATTAATGAAAATTTAAATAACATATTTACAAATTATGGGGTTTAGAAATGCATTAGGCCTATATAAGGTCCTCAAAATTCTAATTTGTCAGAGCTTCGGGGGCTTCACCTTGAACCCCCACTAGGGCTCTGCAGAAGCACCCAGCCAGGGTGCGGACATTAGCCTAAAATCCACTTCGCTCGAAAAAAATGCAGCACCCCCCCCCACCCCTCACCATCGAAAATCTCTCCTCATTTATAATGGTAATGTGATGATGATGAATTTTACTATATAAGAATGTAATTTTCGGCCATCTAGAGGTACTATATTCTCAAATTTTCCAACCTCGGCCCCAACCATCGTGAGGCTCAGGTGGGAAAATTCAGTTCTCCTTACCTTTAAAAAAAAATCTGCGCCCTTGTTTCCCTAAATAAGGAACACTCCGAAGGTGTCTCCTTAATAGGATAGGATAAGAAATAACAGGATTGGATGGAGAAAATGTGATGCCTGTGATTCTGTGCTGTCAGATAATGACAGGGATAGTATAACATTATTATTTGCATTCATTTTTTTACAATTGATTATTTAATTCGTAGGTCAATTTCGGTTAGTGTCCCTAAATAAGGAACACTCCTTTTGGGGACACTATTGGTCCCGAGGGTGTCCCTTTAATAGGGGTTCAATTGTATTAAGAAATACCACACGACTGGACCTGCCTGTTAGAGGCGATAATTTGCTGTTGATTTGGAATAAATGGTGTTAAGATACACGTACCACCCCCAAACGAGTACGCCGTTAGTATTACGAAACACCACACGATTACGGTACATCATTAGTTTTACCAGACACTGTGTGACTACACCGTGAGGCATTAAATGCTTTTATTTTTTGACATAACAAAATAAACAATTATATGAACTGATATACACTGCATAATAATTAATCAATCTGTAGCAAAATAATCAAGGTTATATCACTAAAGTGCATCACCTTATTCTGTTTATATTTTTTAAATTACCTGATTAATAACTAACCTGACGTAAATTAAGTGAGGAATTGACATTGGAAAAACGCCATTGAGGAGTACGCTTGAAATAGTTTGCTTGTGAAGATGAATGGCGTTCTACCATATTACTGCAGGTCATCGTCTATTTTAGAAACGGGCCCTAACTCATTAATTTTATGCAATGCAATATCTGCCCATCATTACATTATCATCATCTTCGTCACAATCATCAACAACATCATGACCATCATTGTCGTCATCGTTGTCATGATCACCATGATCACCATCTTCATCATCAACTATTATGAACATCATCTTCATGAAATTCATGACCATCATCATCATCACCATCATCTTCACCATCAACATCATCACCATCATCATTATCATCATCATTAAAAAACTCAATACTGCAGTATATTCGGAGAGCGTTGATGGTGGACAGGCATTCAGATTCAGTGGTTTTAGTATAGATTACCATTAAAAAATTATCTTGAGCTTATTCGTTTCGTATGGGGGGGGGGGATTAAACAATAATGATAATTATAGAAATGTTTAGTTTATTTGTTTTAAAGGGTAATAAAATTGTAATTATATTTCATTAGACCCCAGAGGGCTAACGTCAGTTGTCGAGCCCAGGCACAAGATTTTTAACTTCCGTGAGTTAAAACATTCATTCAGCTACCAACTTGACAATATCCAAACGTGCGAACAAGGTGTGAAGTGTGCAATAAACCATGATAGGCCTGCCTATATATCTAGATATTTCTTTAACAATGCAATAAAAAAAAATCAGTGTGAAACACATCCCTTCGGATAGGATAGAAATATTTTTTAAGTAATAAATAATTATAAATTTAACATGCGATTAAATAAACTTTTCTCAAGTTGTTTCTTTTTTAACTTATTCATTTTCTGTCATTACGAGAAATATATAATATACAGACCTGTTTAAACTGTGTGTTGATTAACAATACAATTTTTAGTAACAGCTACTTCTAATATTGAATGTATCAAAATAAATAAACAGGGAACAAGGGGACGAGCAAAGTATAGAAATTAATTGAACACCTGTGTTCGTGCACACACGTAATTTCTTTACGTGAATGATAAAAGATTCAACATGCAATCTTTATAATAACCTCGATTACAGTATCAAGTAATAACCAAAATGCAAATAAATTAATACCGTGTTATTTCAGTACGATCCATGTCTCTGAAATGTTACACGTTTTTATACTATTAATATTATTCTACAAACTATAAGTACGGTTAATTATTTATCAAAAATGTCTGTATAGAATGTTAAAACAAGACCATACAGGTCTCCCTCCATTTAAGTACCACTTCTGGGATCGGGGTTTCCATGGTCTTTGCAGCTTTGGCTTCTAATTAGAATTTAAAAAGTAAAAGACATTTTTTAAATTGGGAACCAAGAAAAGTGGACTTTAATTGGAGATGTCTTTAATTAGAGGGGTCTTTAATTGGAGGGGGATCTTTACTTTTGTCATGATTATTCGAACATACCCACTGAATATTCTCCGATTACTCTACCCAGTATACGCCTACTAGTCTAATGCATTATCACCGGAAGCTCAAATTGCAAGAGGTACAATTTGTAATACAGTATTTATTAAACAATCGTTCTTATCCACATAATTTACAAATCAGGCTAATATTATTGAACGATCCTTAGATTATACAAGCACACACATTTTAATTCAGAAATAATGAGTACTAAACAAACAATACTAAATTGTTGATGTATTATTCATATGAATCTTTATTCCTTTGGTCTGAGAGTAATTTGTTATATTGTTCATCGTTTGTTATGACGCCTGCATCCGTCCTTTTGTTGGTGGTGCTGTTGTTATTCTTTGGTGGGGAACTTGGGATGAACTTGAGTGAAGTTTTTTTAGACCTTTGACTTATCCTCATTTTGAAATTATTCCCTGAACGATGGTTCTCTGAAACATTGAAAATATAAACTATCAAATGACCGAAATTACTGTTGATTTTTATGCAACAGTAGGCGTAGGCCTATTGTACAATTTTACATTATTGGATTTCATTAAAAACAAGAAAATTACAACAAAAAAAAATTAAAAACAATATTCATTAAGTGCACTGTAGTTTATGACACTAATTTCAAACAAAATCAACCGAAAATAAGTTTTACTTAGGCTCCAAATTAACATCATAATGACAAAAAATATACTGTACAACATGCTTATACCATTATTAATATAATGATTATTGAACCGCAAACACAGTGTATTTTATGATCCCAAAAACCCTTTTGAAATTTTTGAAATGAAAATTTATGCAGTTTTGTACTGGTCAAAATATAGTACATAAATAGTACCTCTTACACTCCCATGTCTAGTATCGGTGTAGTATGTTGATAACGAACGCATCGAAGGCCGTGCCTTCTTTAAGAATCGACGAACGTAAGGTGACGTCCATAATGTGTAAAGTAGAGGGTTTATTGCTGCGTTCAATGGTAAAACAAACACGGCTATCCAAGCGTAAACCTATCAAATAATAATAATAATAATATGTTGGAAAGAAAATGTGACTTTAAAAAATCAATAATTTGAGCTAAAAAAAACCGAATATTTTTTTTTCACATAAAACATTACCTTTGGAGATACTGATGCACCAAGTAATGAAGCAATACCAAGAAATATTATAGGCATCCAGCAGCAGAAATCTGTGAGGACTATAACCGTCATGCGCATTGCCATGCTGTCACCGCGATTTTGTGGCCTAACTGCTCTCTGTGTGCGGCGGGCCACGACGAACATTATCACGTAAGATAAAATGATAATGATAAAAGAAAGCAAGTTGATTGCAAGAAAAATAAAAACTGCATACTCCCACCCAGAAGTCTTTTCACCAGTTATATGCAAAGCCAAACAAACTCCTGACCTTCCGTAGAAGTTACCGAAATAATTTACACGACAGAGGGGTAAAATGGCGAGGAATATTGCAAGCAACCACGTCAGTGCCATCATTTTCATGGCCCATCCTAGCTCCATGTTCTTGGAACGGAACGGAAAAAGAATTGACGTAAGTCGCTGTAAAGTTATTATTGTCAAACTGAAGACAGATAATTCACTGGAGAACGTTGACAAGAATCCAGCGAAACGACACCACGAGCTGCTCCGCCATTCCATGTCGTGAATGATGTATTCCCCACGGTAGGTAAGATCAACGATGGCAATGATCAGAAGATAAACACCCATACAGAAATCCCCTGCCGCCAGGTTAGTGATCAGGAACGAGTGTACCTAAATGTATAAAAGAATAAAGTCAGTTAAGAACATGTTAATGTTATTAACATAATTATTATAATTACAATGTTTATAATTATCATTACTATAACAATTATCATCATGATTATCATATTATTCATCGCCATCACCGTCAATATAATCCTCATATCATTATTATTATTAAAATTATAGTGAGGTAGTTATTACTCTCACAAAACGTTTGTAAATATACGGTACATTACAACTTCTATCATGTGAATTTTATTGTAGTTTAGAAAACTAATAATAAAATATAGAAAATAAGATAAAAGTAGTTTAAATATACACAGATAACATATGTAAGTTTAAATAAAGGGCCATCGCAAACAAAATGGTCATCTGCAATTTTTCATTCAGTGCCATTTTATTGCTCATGGAACTGAAAAACATGGGTTTCATGTTAGGAGTTTTTTTTTTCAAATGCATTTTAAGTGAAAAGAAAAGAGACATTGTGACAGTTTGTATACCTCGTTTACTTGTCTAGGTGTGTTTGGATTACCTTATTTTCTCGATTGTGGGTTACTCGCCAGATTATAACCAATAAGTTTCCAAGAAACGCCGTAACACCAAGAACCCAAATACTGACACGGAGCACGTAGTTTGACATCAGATCGTCACAAGACGAAAACGCGTCCGGCTCCGGATAGCAGTTTGGGACTCCTTCAGACATGCAGCAGAAACGAAATTCATCCGTATATCTATAACAAAATTATGTCTTCAGTAATCGAATATTGTATAATAAAGTGAAACAAAATAACCAATCAAATTTAACATTCAATGGATACCACACACCGGCATAGAACCTAGTCTAGAACCTTATTATAGATCCAGGACTACTGTGTAAGTGTTAATCAAAGATTAGGCCTATACGATACGAAACGACATTTATTTCCATGAAAATTCAACAAAATACAATAAAAATACATCATGATAATAAATGATTTGCAGTTTAAGTTATGTATTTTACGTATGTGTGTATGTATATATATTTCCCTCTAATGTTAATCCTTATTACATATACTTTATTTGTACAGTATTTCTTATTGAACATTTACACTGCCACGCTGCAGATAAATTGTATATATATATATATCTGTCTCTTATACACATCTAGATGTGTATAAGAGACAGAAATAGTACTGTAGTTGAATGCTGGTAATTTATAAATCTAAACATTACAAATAATAATCCAATATTAATAAATTCTATATATATA
>NW_022717063.1:303957-310117 GCF_011630105.1 Anneissia japonica
ATATATATATATATAGTAAGAATTAAAATTTGCATAAAAAAACTTAAATAATTCCTCTGAGGGTGTGGTCAGCAAGCGTATTGTCATCGAATTAAGCAAGTTCAGGTGAAGGCGTTTAATAATACGATTAAAGTATATTTTCTATATGTAAAGTAAACATGACTTTAAGAAATGATAATTATAGTATAGCTAGGTATTGACGACAAAAAGGACACCTTATGTAGAAAAGCTCTGCCTAAGAAAATAGGAAACAAAAAATATTCTTAAATATGTAAAGATACATCACTTGAAACTAAGATAAGCATTTTAATGCATTATACTCCTTGTGAGCTCCATGGTTTAGTCATGATATAGTGACAGAGAATGTTGGTGTTTGCGTACATATAGATACTTCACTAATTGTAGTATTTAAGCTTAATTGTAACCAATAGTTTACTAACAATATTTGCATTATAGCGTTTAGGCTATGACATGATAAATATTAATTTTCTAGTTTTGACAAAACCCTTCATTTCTTTACACATTCTACAAAAGATAACATTAATGCACATTGAGATACTTACAAATACTTCAGGCTCCGCAATCCATAGAATGCATTTATTGGTAATCTTTGTATATTTTGATAACTTAAGTCTCTAAAGAAGAAATATGATATTACATGTACTATTTTTTATTAACATAGAGATATTTCCCTTACTGTTCGTAATATTTATGGCTAATTATCAAATGTCTTTTAATTAAAGATAGTGAACTCTTTGATTTACCCTCCAAATTCAAGTTATTGAGGGCGAACGGGGTGTCTTTATAGGGCCTCTAAAATTGCAATGGATAATAATGCTATGTGTTATTCATAAAACATGCTGGAATCAACCAAAGAAAATGTACACAACGGTGTCGATCTGGGTAATGAACGCAGTGTGGCAGATACATTTCGATTGAGTTGATTCAATCGTAAACAGGAGAATGTTCGATTGAAGCAACTCAAAACGAACGAACGAACTTTGCCATGCAAACCTTTAACTAAAAATCATAAGGCTAGACTCATGCTGTTAATGCCTAGTAATAGAGGTAGTTGTAGTAATAGTGTACAGTAGTAGCAATGGTAGTGGTGGTGGTAATAGTGTTGGTGATGTCAGCGTTCGATTTCCAGCATTTGTTATGCTATTTGTGTGCTATGCACTTTTAGTTTTGTGTAGCAATTCCAAAAATGTGCATAGCATTTTTTTTTTTTTTGCGGTGATAATAAATGATTATTAAACAAAAGAAATAACACTTTTCAATAAGAAAATCACAGTGATGCGTCTTTATTTTTCAACACTAAACATTGAAACACACTCCATAACATTCCCTTGCAAATTTCCCATCAATAAATATTATGCCCACCCCGTGCAGAAGTCGAACTGGCCGTGATTACCAATTTACCGACCATGTCGATACTGCTACTGCAGTACTGTCCCGTATTCGCTGTAAGCAATGTCCGGCCCCCGCGTCCGGCCCGGTTTCAAACAGCGGGAGTAACAGCGCCGAGAAAAAAAGTAAGATACTGTATTTTGCATGCTACACATCTACACGTGCACGACGTAGGCCTACCTACTGCGCTACTACATTGTGTAAGCCTGTTTTCCACTTGGCGATCCAAAGCGTCGGTTCGCTTCCTGAGCTCTGATTGATTGCGCATTTTTTTTTTCGCTCCTCAAAAACTCCGAAACAAATGTGAATGCGCATGCGCATAAGCCGACGATTTCAATTGTGCGAATAAATTTTTCTAGTAGAAAACTAGAAGAAACAGAACGGATGGAGTGGCGAAGTATGAGGTAATATTGTAAACACAGGAAAGAAGCCCGACTCATACTCAAACCAGCTGCATGAACAGCATTGTATGTGTGCACTCGATGTAAACAAGCATATTGCGCTATTTTTGGTCCAAAACATTGTATAACAACTTTTTAAAACAATTTTCGGGTCTTTTTTGTGTACCAAGCCTCTTAGTTTTTGACTGAGTCTTTAATTCTAGGCAAATAATTGCGTCGCATTTTATTTTGATGCGTTTGTGTAAGTGCTTCGCAATTAGTTTAAAACGCGTCGCATTTTGCGATACGAGACTGGGTAAATCGAACGCTGGATGATAGTGTTAGTAGTATATTTATAGAAAGCAATAATATCATAATATAATTCACTTACAATGTTGTTAAAGAATCAAGCCCATCAAAAGCATCAGCTTCGATATTCTCGATTATATTTTTCGTCAAATTCCTAAATAAAGAGCAAGGCCTATTATGTTTATAGCTTAGTACTTAACATTAATATTTTCATGATCTATCTACAGAATTAACTTGATTCTCTGTTGAGAGGAAAAATTGTTTTTATAACTAGCCATTCTCAGGGCCTACAAACAATAGAAATATTTATTATAACGGCTAAATAGTTTTTACATTATTTTGTGATGTAGCTATAATGAACGATCCATGTCTTTATATTTTTGATAAAGTGGTATTTAATGTTCCTATTTCTATCTATGGTGTCCTGTTCACCTTTAAGACATCCGTCACTGGACATCCAACAACGAACATTCTTGGAGGTTTCATAGGCTACATGGTTCAATATACCAACATTAGTTTTTTTAAAGGAAAACCCAACATTATTTTTTTTAAAGGAAAACCGGCTTTTAACACACACATCTGACACTATACGTCTAAACTCACAAATAACGAAGATTGGAAAGTCCTTGGAATGCACCTTTCTTCAACGTGGTGATCTTGTTCTCTGATAAAATTCTAAAAGAAAGCAAAATCAATCAATGGTTTGTATTGTTGGTGTGGTTTGATGAAACTATGCTTGTTGAACCATTGCCCATATTTACTAACAATAAGTACAGCAAGCATTATATTCGTAGGTGTTCAAGTCATATAATAACTATACCACACAATATTCACTTCACAAAACCCCCCAGAGGCGCTTGAGAATGAGGAAAGAAAATTTACCGGTACCTAAAACATTCAAATCAAAGATTGAAGATCACTTTATTGTCCCATTTCTAAATAGAAAATTTGTCTTTCTCTTTCAACATTAGAGTTAAAAGGATATAAATTATACGCGATTCACAAGACATGGAAATGGCAAAAGTTGACATGAAGGTTTACAAGTTAAAATATTCAAATAGTTATAAAGTAAACAGGTCATAATTTATTATAATTATACGTCATAAGCTAATTAAACAAAAAAAATATCATGAACTAATTACTGCTTTGTTGACCAGCACTTAGAAGACTGGAATATAAGCTATATGCAACATAAATAAAATATAACAATATAAATAAAATAAAATCAACATCAACCCAACTTACAATCTTTGTAAAAAAAACATATCCTTAAAATACCCGTCACCGATGTCCATCAAATTGTTCCGACTTATGTCTCTAAGAAAAAAAAATACATTTGTAATAAATTTTACTCAATTTTCTCAATTTAAGCTCATGCTGAGGGCCCAACACATTTTACTAACAGTAGTCCTATGACAGGTCCCAGAGAAGACAAAGAGGGCCAACCACTCCCCATCGTGTTATGCAAGTTTCAAGTCTCTTTCATTTTAGTTAAAAAAATGGCCTCCGGCCAATTTCACAAAATAAAATCAAAATAATTTTCAGACACACAGGCTTTTCTATTTTCAAAGGATTTTTCTAAATAAATTGCTAAATACTGAATTTGATTAATATCTCTATTAACTAATATATTTTTAAACGAATGTACATCGTTAGGGATATATAAATATTTCTTTCTAATGTTTTTATAAAATGGACAGACAAATCATAAGCCATGCTGTAAGTTGTAGCACTTGTTTCTTTGTATGCAATAAATATTGCCATGCCATATAAAATTAACAGTATACATTCAGTCTCCAAACGTCCCACTTTGCCAACAATTTCCAAAATAAATACTGGTACGTCCCTTTGCCATGTCTGCCCATTTCAAAATAAAAGCCCGCCTCCGAATACGAAAATAAATGGTGAATTAAGAAGTACATTGAAAATTCTATATAGGAATACTTACAGAAACGTTATTGCCGTCACGTTACTAAAAGTGCTTGACTCTAGTACCAATTCTGTCCCTGAGAATTTCCTATGAAGAAGGTTTCATAGATAACATAAACTTGTAACTCAAGTTATAAACCATTATGCACATAATAAATATACAAAGTCAAATGGAGCCGAAATATGTATCATATCATTTTATATAATCTGTCAAATCCTAAAAAGAACAATTGAAAAACTTCACGGTATCTCACTTACACCTTAATTTGTAATTACTTTCTTCATCTATGACATTTTTGTTTCAAAGAAAATTAATATCATGACAAATTAATATATAAATAACATATACAGAATAACATATTTGTAACACTATATATGTTTAGGGACGCTTCGATGAAGTCCAGGCCGACCTCGACCTTCTAAGTCTGTTCCATGTTAACTTTGGCATTTCAATTTTGAGGGGTTGGGGGAACTTATGTCTCGATTACAGCACCTCATACGGTATCCAACCTTAATTGAAAACCACAATACGGTGACGGTCATTGAACTACATATAGCTGTTTAAGGCATCGCTAATAACAAAGTCATACACATTTATAAAATGCGAAAGGTTTTAAATACATTTTATAACTATAGAAATACAGGATTACCTACATTATGTTCATATCTTTCAGCTCCTTGAAGTCCAAAGTACCATATTTTAGATCGTTACAGTCAACAGTCTTGTCGTTACAAATACAATCGGGTATTGAGTAGAATTCAAAATCCGTACCGCATTTCCCATCTAAAAAATAACATTTAATTGAAAACACAACTACATTACATTACAAAAATAATCAAAAAATCTCAAAATACTATTACACTACAACAACAACAACAACCAGACAGTAATTTAATTTACTTTTGGCAATCCTGTCATGTAGATTTTGTTGTTACTTATTATTTCCCCACATTTCTCTGTATACTATAATATGTAGGCTATCAGTGACGAGATAAATGAAGTAATTAGAATAAAAACTACTATACTATTACCACTACTACCACTATTACTACCTTAACTTACATTACTACCGCTATGGTACTACTACTATACTAGTAAGTATTTTTTTGCTATTATTTTGGTCTTATTTGACCTAATATGGTCTATATTATTAATATAGTTTTAAATAGTATGATTTAAGGTTGTTTTGTTTAAAATATACGTACAGCAATTAACCTCATCATCGTAAAATAATAGGCAGTCAACATGTACGTCACATACTCTGAAGTCTGGTATACAATGAGATTTCTGACACTTGTAATATCCCGCTGGACACTCAAAGTCCTCTAAAAGCAATCAAAGTCCATTAATTTGGAAAGTTATATTTCACATGTATCTAATGTACTGCATTGCAATAATAAAATTATAAAAAATTAAATAAATAAAATAAATGGCCATAGATTATAATATATGTATATAGTTGTTAGTTATTGGATAATAGGCCTGCTCTTCTGATACATTTCATCATTAGGTAATAATTAGGTATTGAAAACGAATTGAAGTTTAACATTAAAATACAAAATCTCATATACAAAAAAAAAAAACCAAAAAACAAAGAAGTAAAGCGAAGAAAACTAACAACAATGGACAGGGACACCTTATAAAAGATTAATACAGTAAAAGTAAAAAAGATAAAACATATTAAAAACAATGTATAACAATTGGAACTTGAAACAATCAAGTATCAAAAGGCCATGTGAGAAATATATATTAGATAATGTAACACGATAAATTTAATTTAGAATATGTTTTTTCCCGAAATATTGTTAATTTATTGAAATTAAACATATTGTAATCTTTCAGGAAAAACAATTCAACTTTCTAAATTGATTTTGTATGGTTTTGTGGGAGCTTTGGGTTAATCTAAGTCTTTAACATGCGAATTACTAATTACATACCACATTCACGTAAATGAGAATTGTCCCGGCATTCCTCTGAAGAATAATCTCGAAAGCATTTTTTACTCTCATCAATGCAGCGACCATTGTTGCACTGAAATTCATTTTGTTTACAACTTTCAAAATCTATTTCAAGAAAATAAATATAATAGATATCCATTTAATTTAGGAATAAAATACAAGCTTAACAGCTA
>NW_022717063.1:311190-313568 GCF_011630105.1 Anneissia japonica
GGGATCTCACCATCTATGCTTAAGCGTGGCGGGACCGCCACGCTTTGGCGAAAAAACGAAATGACCGCCACGATTACAAAAAATAATCAAAGATTGCACCATGCTTAAAATGTTAACGCCACGCTCAAAAATATGTACTAAGTATATTTTATACAAAACAAGAAACACCAAAGTGTCTAACTACAGGAGGTTCCACAATGTTCCCATGGGGAACATTACTTGTATAATCGCATATCGTGAGGCACTGCCTTCAATGAAAGCCCAACTGTGCGTGCCAGTATTACCTGTGAACTCAGGGAGGTCCCTGGTAGGCTAATGGATAGGGCGCGTTCAGTAGGCCTAACGTACATGCATGACGATTGTAATATTCAGTGAAGTGTCCGTTTTTTATGAACGTTGATTGATGATACAGCAATTATTATTTGAATTTAAATGAATTACTTATACAACACGAGGCCCGAGGATTTTCGATGGGGTGGTGCGTTTTGCAACCGAAGTGGACCTTACAATGGGCGACTGCCTGAGGATCCCCGCGAGGGTAGGGCGAATCTTCTGGAAGCTCTGACAAATCAGCATTTTGAGGGCCTTTTTTAATGGATTTCTAAAATCCATAAATTGTAATATCCTATTTAAAATTTTCATTCATTTGAGTATTGTCTAGGGACCTACAGTAAAGCAGGAAAAATAGAGGGTGGGTGAAGGGAGAAACTTGCACAGACAGATGGTCAATACCACCTTAGCCCCACCATGGTTGGGGCTGAGGTAAGAAAATTTATGATTATGGCACCTTAAAGTGGCCGGAAATGGCACTCTCAGACAAACTTTAATTATGATTTTTCTTTTTCTCAATTTCTTTTATAATTTTAGGAGGCTCTCCCCCTTGAATCCACCACTGTGAAATTATAATTTTTCATGTCCTTTACATCTGTAGGCCTACAATCACTGTAGCTGATAATTTCCAACAGATTTCGTAGCACATTATTAAAAATCAACGGGTAGAAGAGCGGGCAAAAAAAAGTAATGCATACTATAGCACTTCGCGATAATTAGGAACAATTTTAGTGCAATAATAGGTTTTAAAAAGTGGACTTTTTGAAATTTGGTGGTCCAGGGGCAGAGGCCTGGAGGGGGTTTGTAAGAAAAGCGACAAAGTAGCATTTTGAGGGTCTTACATAATAGATTTCTCTAACACATGAATATAATTCATGAATATTTCATTTAAATTTTCATTAATTTGGGTGTTTTTGGGACCTGAAAAAGTAACATTATTATGTCCTGTACCTGGTCTATAGATAACATTTTTCATATTATATAGATCAATCTGCAATCACCGGAGACGATCAATTGCTAACAAATTTCATACCACATTATTAAAAATCAACGGTTAGATAAGCTGGCAAATACAAAATGCAATGCATGGTATAGAATTTTGTGATAATTAGGAACGATTTTGTGAAATCATAGGTTTTAAAAAGTGGACCTTTTGGAATTGGGGAGAGGGGGAGGGGTGCGTCCGCACCCCGCCTGCCCCTGCCTACGGGCCTGAACACCTTCTCTTTTTTTTAACTGAATTTCGGCTGGTTTTTCAAAAAAAAAAAAAAAAAAAAAAAAAAAAAAAAAAAATGGTAAAGCTAAACCATTGCCTACCCAGTGAACGTTTTACTGATAACTCACGGTTAATCGTGAAATTATACCGCGATTGAAAATGGACGGTTCCTTACATTCCACGTGGTGTTATATCTTCTAGCAATTCTCAAGTTTTCCTTATGAATGTACGCAAGGACGACCCCCTAGTTTGAGAAGATTTTTTATTCACATATATTTTTCAAGTTTCGACCGTGGAAGGCGCTATATAAATATAAAACCATAAACCATAAACCATATCATAAGTATATGTAACATACCTTCGACCAAACAATGACTTCCGTTGGATCCACCCTGGCACTGAGGGCGACGCTCACAAAAGATTTCTGTTGGGTAGCAAAAAGCGTTGTTGTCCAGTTGACACATATCGCTGTTCAACTTACATTCGTAGCCAACATCAGTTTTATACCGACTCTCTAGTTAAAATACATAGGTTTATAAAAGACTATTTAGCAAGAGTATCACACCATGTGTGTGGTACAAAACTACGTATTAATAAAATGTCTAATCAAATGTAAAGGGTAAAGGTAGGTATAGGTGTTTCTCCATACCAAAGTAACTACTAGGCCTATGAGGAATGACTAGTGTTGTCCGAAAGCTCTGGTTCTATTTCTGGCTGTTTACTTACGTTTACTTTTTAGCTGTTGCTTATCATTTTTGTATCTCTACCGAGATCCAGCCATTGTTCCCACAGCATTGTTGTTTTTCAGTATTTTGCCTTTTAATCTATATAT
>NW_022717063.1:315322-320788 GCF_011630105.1 Anneissia japonica
CCCACCACCACCACCCGTTTGAAAAATTCTGGATCCGCCCCTGATACGCCACTGCATTATGCATTTTCTTAAGCTAATGACAGATAGTTAAAAATCAATTAATAGCTTTCATATATAAATTACCGCAGTTATTTTCGTCTTCACATAAATCACGACAATCACATTGCCCATCGCAAAGTTTTGATCGTAGAATACATACTCCTGTACTACACATAAATCCATCAGCCGAGTCGCACGAGCAGTTCTGCTTCTCATCTTCTTCCGTCAGTTCGCAGTCAATAAAAAAATCACAAAACAAATTTCGAAATATTCGACCACTTCTACACATGATGTAGTCATCTGGAATGAAAAAATGAAATGATCATGAATCAAAAAACATAATAATAATTACGAATTGTGGGAATGCTGGGGCATGGTATATACTATGGTATATCATTAATAAGCCTATATAGGCCTACTGTTTGTACTAGCATTATATAAAAAAAGTTCAAACATTCTATCTAAAGAATTTAGGGCCTACTTTTTGATTTAAAATAAGACATGCATGTTGGATAGCCGAGCGGTTAAATCAGGGGCACCGCAACATATAGTCAAAATATCGGCGCTGGTTCGAACGCCACCTTCGTTCATGGTTCTGGTCGTGGAACAAGTCTCTTTGGATAAGGACTATAAACCGTAGGCCCAGTGTACATAATCTGGCTTATTTTCACTTTAAGTAACCCAGTAAATCTTTCGAGATGAGTAGGGTTATTTTTTACTCCGGTGTACTGGTTCATACAAAGAGTAGGCCTAGCTGGTAGCCTACCGGTTTACCAGGTAGCTCACACACGCAGAGACCCTTATGGGAGAAGCAAGTTACTGTAAGTGCCAGTAAACACCTTGGGTGCTTTGAGACCGTTTCGGTATAATACATTACCGTAACAATTATTATTTCAATTATTATTTCACTGACTTAAAGACAAAAACCCTTTCACTCATTTAATTAAATTTTAGAGTAGTAGTTTACCCAAGAAGTAAGTAAATAATACGAGTTAAGAATCGGATACAACCCGTCTTTTAATTGACGAGGAAAATAATTTATGTACTTGTTTTTGTCAACAAAATATTTCTCGACGAACACTCTATGAACTCTTACAATTTTCAATGCAGTTGTCCTCATCACTCGTGTCGCCACCGCGGCAATTTACTTCGCCATTACATCTATAACCTGGTTTCAAGCATTCGCCATTTGCACATTGGAATTCATGAGTATAACATTCACGGTGCTCTGTAATGATATGAGATTGGTCGATCTTTGACACACAAAACAAAACAATCCATTTTAACTACGGTATTGCGTACTATTCAGAGAGACAGTGCTACTGTATTATAAAACACACAAATACTAAGCATAAACTTTGTTTTAAATTATACAAGAAAAAGAGTACATAAACCATGGAGGAAGAAAATATTTTCTTCCTCCATGATTAAACTTATAGTCATTTATCTTCGTAACTTCAAGAAATGGACATTCATTGTTGAAAAAGCAAAATTTAAAATGGCGTTGCTGAAAATCAAAAAGTAGGCCTATGTCTTTTATTACGAATTCACAGAATGCCTTGGTACTTTATTAAAGAAGATTTTCACTTATGCCTACTTATATTTACAGGTAGATTTAAGTGTATATAGTGCCTTATAAACGAGCTATAAAAAGAAAACGAATAACATTTGTAATTACGGGTTTTTTTTTTATTCTACTTACATGATATTAGGCTTCTAAATTTTTGTAAGATTGTAAAGATGTAACCTTTTTTATGATAGTAGAATGTTTACATATTTTATACCAATTTGGCCCTCTGTGATAACAGTACGGTAATTATTTACTGAAGTAATGGTACACCAAATATGAAGAACAAATTAATAAAATAGGAAATATAATAAAGAATTTCAGAAAGTAACATAAATTTACAGTGACAGACAGAGCGATCCATTCTTTTAAAACAACAAAATAACACCTATTCCAGAAAAGAATTTTACTTTAATAAATACGTCTGTTTAAAAAAAATGTATCAAGTAGGAGCAGCTTCAATCTATTAATATGAAGGCTACGGGTCAAAACGTTAAACGTATTACTTTTAACTTAATTTCGGATTCTATTTTGACAAAGATAATTCAACCAACTGATTTTTTTTTTCAAACTACGGTGAATGTCCCGGTAATTATTGGGCTTATCATTAACAATCGCTCAACCTTTCGAGTCGGCACAATGTAACCAAACAGATCCATTGCTACGGGGCAATAATTCAATACCAGCGGGCATCTTTGATACCTGGGAATTCCTAATTATATCTTGTCAATCTCGATACAAGTGACGGTGCAGGTGGTACGTATTGATATCTTGTAATTTCATGTTTTTAGTTCTAGTTGTCGATGAACGATGAATTAAATTTTAATTTTAATGTGAATGTGTGTAATTCGAGAGAATATTTTGGGTCTTAACTTACCACACATTTCATCTGATCCGTCACCACAATCGTCAACGAAATTACATTGTAAACTGAGGTGAATGCATATATGGGAGGTGGCGCACTTCATATGCGTACTTGGGCATTGGTGCAAATCTACAATTTAAAGCAAAATTAAATATAAATAAAAAGCAATATCTATCTCACATACCAAGTGTATAGCTAACTATTTTAGTATAGGTTCAGCCATTTGTTCGAATAATTTATGGAGGAAAAGATGTCTTAAATGCTTTCTTTTAAGTATTGTTTTTACTTTTATGTAGTACGCATCCTAAAATTGTTTGATTAATGTAATTTTCATTTCCGCTAATGTGAACATTTACAACCTGTTAGTATTTATATCACCTTATAAGTAAACTCCAAGAGACGATTGAATAATTGTTATAGATCTACCTCACTCGCAAGGGGTGGCGCCAGATTGGATGTCCCCGACGAGAGCAAAGTGAACGTGTCGATCGGGCGTAGCTCAAAATCTTTTGGAAGCCCCCCGCAAAATATGACAATTTAGGGGTTTCAAAGGCTTATTTAATAAATTTTAGAGTCTACAGTAGAAAATACATATAATTTGATTCCCCGAAGAATTGTGATTCTCAGGGGCGGGCGGCTCTGGCGCTACCCCTGCGCAGTCGCGCTCGTCTTCACAGGAGTTCACAAACACAAACCCATCACATTGTCTCATCCGAAGACGGCGGTGCGCGTTTGAAAAAGAAGAGCAGCCAGTTGCTTAATGGCTGTGGGCTTTTGGGGGCGAAGCTCAGGGTCTCTGGTCCAAAGGAGCCCCCTGGAGTGTGTGAAAATGATAGTTGATTCTTTTAGTTTATAGTCACGCAATAGGCCTAAGTATACTGTACAGTAATTATATTCTTAACAATACTGACATTGGGTTAAATCTATAAAAACAAATCTAAAATCTATTACCGTTTTAAGGCAAACTTACGGTAATGTTTGATGATTGTTTACAGTTTTTTTTTAAATTATGAAATCGGTATTATGCCATGTAAATTGCAAAAGAATATCAAATAATTACTATGTCAGACCTACCGCAGTCACGCTCGTCTTCACAGAAGTCACAATCACAAGTCCCATCACATCGCCCAAACAGACTTATACATGAATTATAGCACTGAAATTCATCATGACGACATCCTTAATTGAAAAACAATATAGGTCTAAGTACGTTGTAAACTCACACTACACATTCGACAGTTGTTTCATTTAGAATAATATCTGTTATCTTTTATGTCTGTGGATATTAGGCGTAAAAGTGGGCCTAGGCTTAGGCCCATCTAAAAACAAATTTAGAATTAGACATATGCCTACTTGGCTGATTACTTACAAATTTATAAATTAGGTCTTTTCTAAATACCTGTACATTAAATTATGTTAAAATAAGCATATGTGAAAGGCGCGAATTTCGAGAAAAATCTGGATAGGGGCAATGCGACGTGCGAAGCACCGAGAGGGAAAGAAGGGCGGTGATTCTTGCTGATAAATGCTCGATCATAGATCGTGCATGGAATTAAAATTGAAAATTATTTTGTTTTCGTGTATTAAGCCAATTTGTAGTAATCGAAATCAAAATCATGTTTGTTACACATTTTAAGGTCAAATTCTATTCTATACATTATTAGCTACTACAGTCATGTGATACAATTAACGAACGATTATTGGCTCAAATTTTTCACGTCATTTACTTTTTATATCAATTCCCACTCTTCCAATACAGTAATTAAATCCATAAAACATGTGCCACGGATACATAATAAAGGTTTTCGGACAATGTTTAATTTGGTGGGTTGATTTACATCCTACTCATAAAGATAATACCCACCACAATAAGCAGGGCTTTCGTCAGACCCGTCGGGGCAGTCGCTAATTGAGTTACAGGAACTGTTAGCTGCAACACATTCACCTGTACCGCACTTTACATCCGTGGATTTGCAGCTCACCGAACCATGAAGCTCGCTTTTACTAACAACACATAGCGATATCCATGCTATTGCTACAAAGTAGAAAAAAAAACACACATGTATTTACGGATTACAAACATAAGATTATTATGACAGTGTGAATGAAGTCGGTGAATTTCATCGGAAATCCCAATACACATTACGACATAATATATCACGTTTTATATAAAAGCTAATTATCAATCTACCAATTAAGCCTACGTGTATTTCCACATTTCCAAATCGCCTGGGTAAAATAAAAATATAAACAATGGCATTACCAGCGAATTTACATTGGAACGTAGGTCTAATAATACTTAGTTTTATTTAAATGTGTTGCATGATAAATATATCTTCGAAGGCATTAATAAAGCAGAAGAGGGGTCAATATAACAAAATATATTTTAGAAACAATTCTATAGAAAAAATATCGCATTCTCGAAAAAAAATAATTATAAAACAAAGCCATTGATTGAAATTGATGAGTATATAATTAATGTTAAATTTCCTAAGTACCTGCCCTTCCAATAAATAATCTAAATGTTTGTACGTAAATTGGTAACGAAGTTTTTTATTTTTCAAATTAAATAATGTCAAATACATGTAAAATGTGGTAGGAAAGTGAAAGCAAACGTTCAAAATTAAATTGTGTACTGGTTAAATTAAATTTAATACAATATACCTGTCAATCTAGGTTTTTAGTAAGACTGTTGTGTTTTGTATTACACTTTCATAATTTTGTGAAACTTATTTTTTTTTGTGTTGTATCTTGTAATACAAAACAAAGTAAGAATGAAGAAGAAGAGTTTACTTTTACTGTGAATTATAAATAAAGTTATTTGGATCGAAATCAGAACATAGTAATTATCCGATTTAACTTAAAATAATTTATGCATTATTATTATTATTATTATTATTATTATTATGATTATCATCATAACATTTTATTATTATCATTTCATCACTACCATCATTGTCGTTGTTTTGTTGTTGAATAGGCCTTTATATATATA
>NW_022717063.1:321010-324211 GCF_011630105.1 Anneissia japonica
AGATGTGTATAAGAGACTTGCATCACCACCATCATTGTCGTTGTTTTGTTGTTATCATTTACAGTACATAGGCCTATATATATACATATATATATATATATATATATATATAGGCCTATATATTATATATATACGTGTTTATATGTGTATGTATCGAGAAGATGAAATTAGATGTTATCGTTTACATTATTATTACTATAAGCATTATGTAAAGTATATATATATATATATATTTATATTTATTTATTTATTATTATTTTTACTAAGGGACAGCGAATACGCTCTGCAGCTATTTTCAGTTATCTGGTGTCATGTGGTCGCTTTGGGCTCGAGCATTATGACCGGTAAACATCATCAGCTGCAACAGCATCTTGGAAGGTCTTCTCGTACATCGATGACGCCTTGAATAAATAGCATTATATTATAGCCGGTAATTACAAAATCAACAAATCATTTTTTCGGAAGATTAGTAAGGACGCACTCTAACCCTAATCTTCTAAGAATGAGCAATTACCGGTTTTATATTTAGATCACTTGGTAAATAAAAACACAAACAGTTGCTAAGGTCGTGAACGAGGTAAAGTGATGTAACGTACTCCAACCTGTATCTGGTAAAACAGAGAAGGCAACTCTATAGGATGTATACACCTCATGGGAAACTGTTTCTATGGAGATTAATTGGGTATGACACATCATCCCAGTCAGGGAGTAAGTTAAGCCAATCATATCATGACAGGACAAAGCCATTATTTTTGAAAATTAAAGCAAGCGTTTGGTTTCTGTTACTAGTTTATCATGACACGCGTTTTCAAATGTGTTGATATATTTCACACAAATGAATGACTTGATATTAATCGTATCGCCTATACTGTAAATACATGGTCAAATAAAGAAATAAAAACAATATGAAATATTTTATTAGGTATCACCTAATTTCATCTTCTAGATACATACACACGTATATATATATATATATATATATATATATATATATATATATTTTATATTGAGATAAACTCTAAACCGTCTTTCGATAATTCTATAAATATATGTAAATACATTTTATAGAGGTCTTTATATACATACATATATATACATATATATATATATATATAAGTATATATATATATGTGAATGTAAAAACTTAAACAATAATTTTAGTTGGACATTTTGTTACAGAATAGTTTCAAGACACGATCGTTCCATTTTGTAGCCGGTAGGCTTTCAGTGGTCAGGCACCCCAACATTGATGGATTTTATTAAAATATAATTAAAATTGGTTACTGTATTGTGTATTTTTCAATCACTCAATTAATGAATCGTGATGTTGACTTTTAAATTCTGACGTTGAGCTAGATTTGTTCGTAATTTTAGTCATACAACCAAGTATTTAGAGCCCAGTTTAGAGTTTTCGAAGTCAAACTCAATTAGTTTTCTACACTGTAAGATAAGTCATTCAATAAGGCTGAGGGAAATAGATTGATTTGAGTTTTAAATGAAATAGGCAATTATGTTTTCATATATAACTACAGGTATTACATATTCTTTTCTCTTGTTGTTCTCATGACAGCTAAAGTACAATGATATAGCTTGATAAGGTTCAATAGAATTAATTATAGTACTTTCTAATAAGTATGAAGTACAAATTTAGATTAAGATGACAAGTGAGTTGACTTTGTGGACATGGCAATTCATTATGTTATATCAGACACCTGGAAATATTGCACTATATCCCTGGTCCTTAATAGGCGACCCTTTACGATTTAGCCTTATGTTCACATTATTTATGCCTTTTATTAATCTTTCAACGTTTCAACGATCTATATTTCTTATTTAAAAATGAACCTTTGCTTAAGTATATTTAATGAATACTTAACGATTGATGCAACTGACCCATGAACACTTTATCACAGCCATTGATATTTGTAAGTAACTGCTTACTTTTAACTCAATATCAATGTGTTGATGTCTAACGCACTTTACATATAATCATTAGGTTGATGTCTAATATAATTTTTATAATTTATTGAAATGTGTTATGCAACCTTGAAATTACATATGTAACGCTCATTACAAGAAAATACAATAAAAGTATAACAAAATGTATATATATATACGTAGGCCTATATATGCATATATATATATATATATATATATATATATATATATATAGTCATAAAACAGAAAATAAGACAGAAAATAATGATGCTGAAACGTTGAGTTAGACAGTAGAACACAATATAATTTATTCAGGGAACGAATATTTCGTCTTGTCCTCAAGACTTCATCAGCGTAACTGATTACAAAAGTTAGCAAATACTAGATCCAATATAATACAATAAACAGTCGGCAATAAATAAAGGAGGGTGATTAAATGAGATAAACAATAATGGCGACATAGGGATAATGATATATGATGGGAGCAAGATAATGAGTTAAAAGTGTGGAAAACAAAGTACTCTGATATCGAGTAGTGTGAGCGATAGCTTATGATACAGATAAATATAACGGCAATAAAAATCATAAGATAATATATAAGCCTAATGTACATACATAATACATATATAATATAATATAATATAATATAATATAATATAATATAATATAATATAATATAATATAATATAATATAATAATAATAGGCCTAAGCAATTAACAAAATAAACACAAAGTGAACTAGGTAAGCCTAGATACAAAAGTAATGCAGAAGTCAAAATTAATTATAGCAATATATAAGTAATATGGAACATAACATGAATGATGCGGGAATACGGTGATATGAAAAAAAGTCAAGTGTTTGAGAATGTGTAATCGCTCAGAATACCCAGGTCACCATTAAGGCCTAAAATGTGAGTATTGAATTTGATGATGAGTTTGAGCTCTGAGCGTCTTCTATGGTCGAGAGATGGAAAATTGTTAGCTAGCAGAAAACATCGGATGTTGTCAATGGAGTGGCCAGGAGAGTTAAAGTGTGTAGCAACAGGGAATCCCTTGCTCCTTGCTACGGACGGACTGTGTGTGGTTATTAAACCGGAGTCTAATTTTATATTTAACAAATAGAAAAACAATAGTAACTGTCCTTGAATAGGAACAAGATGTTGTAATCGTATCAGCCCTACGTATCAGCCGTTCAACAAAAGTTCATTTATTCAGTGGCAAAAAAAGTGACGGTCTCTGGTGGGATTCGAACCTGCAAAATAT
>NW_022717063.1:324522-327123 GCF_011630105.1 Anneissia japonica
TATATATTCTGCATCAAAAGATGAAAACTTGTAACAGATTTTTGGTTGTATAAAACACTACCCAAATTGATTGACAACGCATATGGGCATCTTGTTGAATATCAATTTCTTATGGTAATATATTAATACTGTATGTAATTGTTTTTTTCTAAGCAGATTTCCATTGGCCGCCTGAGGGCATACACTTTTTCTAATCGAAAAAGATGTAAATTGAAATTTGAACACCTTTAGGCCTAGGCCCTAGACTATACATTCTCTATGTGTCGGGAACATGAATCTGTCCCGAGTCGACAAATCATCAATTCCACGCGTATTGAAAATCAGCCCCGCGTAATTACTGTACAAGTCGATACCTAACGATACGATATATCATTACATTGACTTAATGAGTAGTCGAGATAGTCATCAAAGCCAACCAAAAGTTATTGTTTCATGTTTTAGATACCATCTCTAAATCACTTAAATACCATTTAATCATACTTCTTTAGACATTATTATACTCTTACGATAACAAACAACGTGGGTCATTATCTTTGTTTTATACGAAAACACGATTTGTAATTAAAAGTCAAGGCATGCAGTAGGCCTTCCGATTGCTTTGACATATATTCAATCTGAAGATGTATTTAATCACACCGTGAAAGTGTCAAATAGCCCCATGCTTTTTAATGTTATCATTCTTTCATAAGGCCATGAATTGCGTTTTCCATCGTTCAAATGGTTCAAATAACTGGATACGGGTGACATTAAACCTACCTAAGCTGCATTCAATTGCGCCGCGACCAATGTTTTCTGAAACATTCACAATACACGCACACTTGAGAATTTTCCTCGACCGTTTCTTTTTTGTTCAAAGTCCGTGCAGCCTGTATAGGCTGATAGTACTAACTTACGAGAGACGGCCGTACATAGCTCTGGTGCTTACCAACTCAAAAATACTTTTCAAATACACAGCATTATTGCGTCACTATTTCCAGAAAACGCGTTACTGTAGGATTTCAAAACAAACATCACAGAAAACTATACCCATACCACTCACGGTACCATTTTAATCCTTCACTGCGTCATAAATTTGAAACACCGCTACATTTGCAAACGCGCACAAATTCGTGTGTGCGATAGCCTTTGATATCAATTTGTTATATACTGTACAATGATTAATCTCAAAATCCCAGTAGCCCATGTCATCACGCTTCTTTTCCTTTCTTATTTATTTTTTCTATCCATCAATTAACTATTTCTTAATATGTACAGAAATATTGAGGGTAGATTACATGTATCTTTCAATTACAAATGGAATAGAAATGTGAATGCGCCTGAATGTTTTCCTTATAATTACAAGAATGTACGTATACGTAGTAATAAAGTCTTGATGTACGCCGTGAACAGACAATGATCAATTTTGAAAGGTTTAGAAGGGATCTAAAATTATTTCGAATTCTATAATTTTATGTGTGTATTGTTTCAAGAAATTTTTAGTTGAGAAAGCCAATCGACAATGCTCAGTCGTATTTATAATTAATTAATTATTTTTTAGCCCCACGTATCGCTACCGGCTGTTTGATTTTTATGTATTTTGACTTATAAATAAATTAAGAAAAATAAATATTATAAACAGTGCCTAATGTTTGTTTAAGTTTGTTTGATTTTGCCTTTATAAGGGAGATGAAAGAGTATGATTGTTAATAAATGTTATTAAAAAATGTAAACACTTTGTGATACCAATTTACAACTATTTTTATATGTGTTAGCAATAATGACTTAAAAGTAAATTTTAAACGATGAATTTGAAGTATTGTTGTTTGTGGTAAAGTCGGAAACACCACAGAAACTCAATTAAAATACCGACTTTTTCATTTAAGCATTTATAATCTATAGTTTCATCATTCATTTTAGCACACCACAGCATCTGTTGAATATCCGACCATGAAAGAATTAGTTTATCCGACACAGCTTTTTGTTTTTGATATAAATATACCTATATATACGTATATGCACAAAAATATATATACGTATATAAATATATTTTTAAACTATATCCCATAAATATAGGCAGCAAAGATGGCTATAAATAACGGCGCACTGTCGTGACGCAATCAATTAGGCATAGATCTAGACCTCCGGATATACCGTACCAATTGAATTATTGTAAGAAAATCACTTAATGTATGTCAAATCAGAATATAATAAACATCCAGGTAAAGTAATGCATTTTACAAATCAAATTATACTAATTAATAAACTTAGGCTTATAGGGATAGTGTACATCTAATGTAATTTCATTTTAATATTACAATACAGTTTACGTATTTCCCTTAAAATATTAGTGTGACTCGTTTCAAACTGCCCGTTAAAAGCTGAGATTTAAATTTAAGGAAATATATTTCTATGAATAGTACAATTTGCCAACGCATGGGCGGATCCAGTAGGGGAACACGGGGGCACATTTTGCCACTAAATTTTAAAAATTTCAATGGAAATCAATGTTATGTGCTACTCACTTACCTATTCTGAAACTGTTGTGCACCCCCACCCCCCGGTTGAAAAATTCTGGATCCATCCGAGCAACGTGCATGCATATTAGAGGCCATAGGTCTATAT
>NW_022717063.1:327669-341320 GCF_011630105.1 Anneissia japonica
AGTTTTTTTTTTTTTTTTTTTTTTTTTTTTTTTGGAAAGGTGCTCAAAATATGGCGGAGAGTCAAAACTTTGCGCAAGTGCTTAATTTGGAGATACCGGTAACAACTTTTGTGCAAAAGCAGTGGCTTATCCAGGAATTGGAAATGGAGGGACCCAAAGAGAGGGACTTTCACAGATGGACAGTCTATACCACCTGAGCCCACCATGGTTGGGGTTGAGGTAAGATAATTTATGATTATGGCACCTCTAGATGGCCTGAAATGGCACTCTCATACCTGAATTTGATTAATAGACCCCTATTTTTCTTTTTCCACTATTTTTTTTAAACTTCGAAAACTTTCGGGGGCGTCTCCCCCCCCCCTCCGTTTACGAAAACCTGTTTACGAATTTTCATTGATAAAATCATTTCCTAAGCAGGACATATATCAGAATAAACAGAAACAAATGTTAAGTTATCTCAATTAAAGCCAGGCTCCGGATCGGTGGAAAAAGAATGGGTACACCCCTTTCCCCCAGTTTTTAACTATTGAAAAATGTAAAACCATTCTTGAAACATCATTTTTGTGTCTTATAAAAATCAGTCATACAACATACCAAAAAAATGTTTCCTCCGGAGCCTGGCTTAAAGTATTATTCGACATTAAAGAGAGGCCCGATTACATACTTCATAAGGAAAATTAAATAATTTTTATGTTGAGTCTGATACAAGAAGATCGAATACGGTAGCGTGTGTGGACTTAACCGTGGTATCGGCAGTAGGCCTATAGGTAGCTAATCCATGAACAAGAAAATTCAACAATGTAGAATAGAACCAACATTTATACGAAGACAATACTATATCAATCGAATTCGCCTCTGGTTTCAGAGAGTGTGAATGTTGTGCATTGTGTAAAAGATATTCCAAACCCAAAGCAATTGTCTCTATTTGCTCACGGTTAATAAAGTTCCTGGTGTTTCCATACATATTAGAATTCTATTATCATTCAAAATTCTGGCAATTTAACATGTGAACTTTTACTTCTTGCATGTCGCATACACTTTTCTTCCAAAGCTACTCAAAAATAATAATTATAATAATAATAATAATAATAATAATAATAATAATAATAATAATAATAATAATAATAATAAATAATAATAATAATAATAATAATAATAATAATAATAATAATAATAATAATAATAATTAAAATTAAGATAAGATAAGATAAACTTTATCGACATGACCACAAACAAGGTGTACATGAAATTTTGTTTTCTTGATGCTTAAACTACAATACATAAATAATACGGTATAAAAAATATAAAACACAAGGGGTTATTAGGTAAGGGATTTAGACTAATTAAAATAGCCTATTAACTGGTAGGCATACACCGGAAAATTGTACTAAACTATAATTATGGCATAAACTACGGTACGGGTAAGGCTATAATATGAAAAGTAGACGAAAACGTTTTATAAAATAAAATGAATGTAAATGATGAGCATATACAGTGTTTATATATGTATGTGGGTGTCGCGAAACATTGCGTTATGAATCAAGGAATGATCGCGTAGCCGATGGGTCAGATATCCCTCGGTATATAATTGGAGCATGGAGGTATAAATATAATAAATAAAAGAATAAGAATACATGACGACTATATGCTTATGTCAATAACCTGCGTGAATGGTTCAACACCATTGGTCACGTAGGCCTACGGAATAGTTCAGCAAGTGACTCCAAACTATCGTCATTTTGTCAACCGTAAATATCTCAAACGAGACGGATGATCAAATAATGTGCGTACTATCATCGTTGTCTGCTTCATTAACTTCCTATAGTATGTGAAAATAAAATCTGATTTTAAAATTATGTTCACATAATAAATAAGAGACTTCAACATTAGTGTAGGCATATTTAGACCCTTTTTATTTTAATTGACGTTGGTCATTCACGTTCCAAAAAGATCATTTATCATTTTGTGTTCAACTAGACGCGATAAATGACTGATTGATTGATATTTCTTGTCAACTATTTTGAATGTTTTAGATACTTGACAAAAAGTAAAGTGATAATATGCTCGTGACTGAATGTCTCTGTTTATCAACTATATTTTGAATGGATTAATAATGGGTTATGATACTCATATTAATCAACTATTACTATGCTCTTTAAACCTCTGCCATATTCAATCAGAAGGCATTAAGTGCTTAGGTTTAGGTTTCTAACGTTTTACTGTATTGATCGCCTGCCAAACACTCATCATGCCCTGGCAGCAGAAAACACTAGGCCTTATAGCCTACATCCTCTAGAAACTATCTAATATTAGAATTGGAATTATAAGTTGTTCATGTGCATTAGATTAACACTGATGACACTGTGTTCTGGATTATCATTCCAATGCATACAGGTACACTAATCATTACACTGCATCTGAATATAGCTATCACGCTGTCAATGTGGAGAAACTCTCATTTGATGTTAACAACATAATGCATCATAATAAAACCAACGTCTTCCAAAACAGAATTACAAATCCAATCATGTCTGCCAAAAGAAATTCAAATGCATTCTGTCAAAACCCAGGCAAAAAAACCAACATCTACTTTATCAAAATCCGAGGTAAATCTAAATACTCATTACCAAAACCGAGATCTCCGGTAAGACTCTTGTATTTATTAGGCAACAATTTTAGGCCTATCACGATCAAGCCTAAGGTGTAACGCACGTGAATAGTCACCGACAAAAATGGGCAACAATTTGTTTAAAAAAAGTAGAAGTTATATTATTTAAAAGTTGGTTACACAAGAAGGCAAAAGAAAAAATATAAGTAAATTTTTGGCGTGGTATAGACAGGAAGTAATATATGGATACGAAATTTGAAAAAAAGAGCGCTAAGTACCCGATCGCGATTCAATGAAGTTCGCGAGGAAGGGGGAGTGGGGTGGTGATTTGATTATACTTCCGAGTCTCAGTATATATCCGGACAAACAGGTTGGTTTTGGTGCGCTGTACGTTTGGCCAATGCATGTGGAAAGCCGTAAGTAATGAATTGTAGACATCAGGCCTCAAGCCTTAATTGTATCAGTGAATGGACAAGTGTTTTGGTACGGTAGATTTACAGTTGAGAAACTTCCTTAGCTTAAGTTACGAAAATAAAGACATACAATTAAACCCCACTACGTCAACACAGGTCTCATGTCATAACTTAAGCGCAGTCTCCTAACACCAAGGTTTTACGTAAACAACAACACTGAGGTCTCACACAAACCTAAGCACAGTTTCAGACCTATATACTCAGTCAAAACCAGTCTGCCAACACTGAGGTTTCATTGAAACCTAAACCTAGTCTGCCAACACTAAATCTAGTATGTCCACACTGAGGTCTTACGCAAAACCACAGTCTGTCAGAATTGGAGCTACTACAAAAACTGAGATTCTGTCACCATTGCGGTTTCACACACCAACAAAGTAAATCAAAGCCTGGCAATACTGGGGTCAGTCACCACAGTTTTGGTGTACCTGTTGCCTCTGAGGTCTTACGTTGATGTACTTACAACCAGTCTGGTGACAACAATGTATCAACACTAGTGTATCATGTAAACCTATAATAATAATAATAATAATAATAATAATAATAATAATAATAATAATAATAATAATAATAATAATAATAAATAATAATAATAATAAATAATAATAATAATAAATGATAATAAATGATAATAAATAATAATAATAATAATAATAATAATAATAATAATAATAATAATAATAATAATAATAATAATAATAATAATAATAATAATAAAATACTTATATAGAAGATAACATGTCTATTCATCATAAAACTCGAATAAATCCAATTGGGTTTTTCTTAATCCTACGCTGAAATGTCAAAATAAGAAAATTGTGAATATTATAATCACAATTGATTTACAAATCATTTGTTTGTATATTCATCTTGATACAGGTAGCTCATGGTGTCCGAGTAGCTGTGACAACGATGACTGACGATTCTGTGCCATCCTAAACGTTTCAACAGCTGTCAATCCAGTCTTTGCTGTTATTCCGACCATCCATCTTGTTGTATATATGTCTACTAAAGTATTGTTTAAGCGTATATTTTGCATAGACCTATCTTTATTCGCGTATTCTCCATGCCTAAAATAAAGACTTTATCGAAAGTTCCAAAGCTGTAGCTTGGCTAGATGAATCATTACCGGTACCTTCGTGAAGATGTACATAAATTGTTATAAGTTTTGTAATGATGCACCATTCATTGGGCTATTGTGAGCACCGTCATGTAAACTACCGTATTCATTATTAATGTTGCTTTAGTTTGAATCTATTTATAAATAAAGCAATATAAAACATCAAGTGATAACAACACTGATACAGTATAAGGAGTCCTATAAATGTATATAAAATACAGAATACATATGTAGGCCTATATGGAGTGTTAAGTTTAATTCACGAACTGAGTTGTGCACAAACGAATATCATATCTGTTCACTTTTGATCTATTTACAGTGTACTTATCATTTATTGCAAGCGAGGGATCATTGAAAATTGCATTTCATTTGAAAAATCACGTTTACACATGTCATTGATAACATCCAAATTCTTAATGTATTGCTCAACTAAGAGGCGCCCAATGAATATTTGTTGATATTCAGCTCCATCACAGTGCAACGCATGTTTTCGTCAACAATGATATGTGATTGACAAATAAATATCGTAACAGTTTTCAAAATGTGTAAAAAAGAACATATTAGTGGAATGGCACAATAATAATAATACATGATACCCTAAACAAAATAAAAGGAAATTTACAATTTGACAAACCGATACTATCATTCGGTGATGGAATTTCAATTGTCTTTCGGAATTTGTAATTATTTGCAAAACAAATTACTGTCCCTCAACTTTACGATGTGTTTTATTAAGCGTCAGATTTCACTTTTCATTATTTAACTTTATCTCGTATATACGATGCTCATTAAATTTGGTAAGTTCAAGTTTCGCTTCTTGAAAAGCAACATATGGTTTCTTAATGTTTATATAATGTTTTCGTGTAATACTATTACAAGTTTATTTCTAAGGCGAAAAAGTAATTGGAAGAACTCTCTGAAAAAGAATTCTTTGAATATACCAAAATAGAATTATACGGTAGAACCCCTCCTATAGGACACCAACAACATTATACAACTGGTGTTATATTAACAATATCCGAGTGTGCAATAATGTAAAAGAACACGATCTGATATCAAATTCGTCGTGAAATTCTGTATTTTGAAAAACAAAATCCGCTGTCTCAATTTTTTTCAAAATACGCATGATGGTTTTAGATCGTTATGTTTAGATGTTATTTGCTAAGGCTCAATGGATTTGCAATGTTATGAAACCTCACAAGACATCCTGCAGAACTTAAATTCACTATAACAGGATCATTACGTCAAATATCCAAGAAAAATGACTACAAATTGCAAGCAATTGCTCTTCAAAACATCGGTTTTGTTTCCAAGAAATTTACAGCATGTGTAGAAAATATAAAGCCTAGGAATTGAAAATACACAGTTGCATTCGGCTGTGGAACATTTGGAAAGCAGCATAATAAAAGGGGCTCATTATATCATAAACTATACATACGAAATACCAAAATTACATAGACATTTCAAAAAGTTTTAAAACCAGGGGCCACCGTCTTGGAAAGATGTCCGGATTCGGCAAAGCTCATTGGACAAAAAATGCCCAGGGCAGCTTAACTGTGACTAGACAGTGCATGATAGGCCTACGCTACTATCCCCGACAAAACCAGTCTCCGCCTTCGTAGTCGGTGTAGGCCTACACCACCGGTGGTATGTACACTCGTTCAGAAACAACGAGAAAAAAAATCGGAAAATGTGGAATACGTAGAATAGGTACAGTAATATACAGTGAACTATTAACACTCTACACTATTTCCACCCCCAACCCAATATAAATCGGACATATGCTTTATAATTCCACTGTCCCGACCGGGACAGTCAAGCTTCCGAAGAATTAAACAGCAAGGGTAGGTACTGTAAATCATTGAACTGACAGGCCCTTATCAAGGAGGGTGCAATGGGGGTTACGCTTCCCCACACGCTTCATCCAAATGCTTCGTAATTTCAAGCAGAAAATCTTTATTACGATAGAAAGTACAATAATAAGAAATATATAATTAACAAACGTGTCCAAAATCAATGTTAAATCAGACATCTTAAAAGCTTAATTTTATTAAGGTCTTGGCATTTAAATTAGTAGCTGCACGTGTTAATGAAAACCTGCTGTCAACTTCAGCTACAGCTCTTGTGGATCTGGTGGAGTTGTCTATGATTTTATTTGCTGTCTCCCGATACGTTGCTTAATATCTTAGTGGCAGCAGTTTCTCTGTTTGTTTGTTTTCCCTCCTAGATAGTACTTCGATTCGTAAATTTGGGTAAGTTTTATGATTGTTAACGGTGATTAAGTTCTTTTTTCTGGTTGGCTTATGTCCTGAGTCATCTTAGGAACATTAATCTTCGGCCCAAACATTGTGCTACTACTAGACCTATTATGTAAATGGACGAAAAGTACTTGATCGCCCGTTTCTCTTTCTGCCACAAGGGCAATGCCGTATGCGAATCTAAGTTTGTTTGTGAGTTCACCTCCAATTTTAACACCTATGTGCAAATCATGAAGCATGCCAATTCCAGTAGGATATTGGAAACATGTGAACATGACCTATAAACACTATACTGCTTTTTTAAATAACGTAGGCCTCCATCGAAATGTTATTTTCGCAACATGGAAATGTGTTGTTGATTCGTATTGTGGTGAATACTAGAACGACATTATTTTGAATAAGCCGAATGGAAAATTCAATATTAGAAGTAAATTTGCTTAATAATTTGGCGTATTGTGGTGAATACTAGAACGACATTATTTTGAATAAACCGAATGGAAAATTCAATATTAGAAGTAAATTTGCTTAATAATTTGGCGTCTTACATTTAAGGCATGTTAATTACTTCGCCAAATAATGTAAGGTTACTATTCAACCAGCAATGCACATTTTATAAAAGAAATCACTATATGCACAACACTATTATCATCATTGCCATTATCATTATCTATATTATCTATCACTATTATTAGTCATTATTTGTATCACTTATGCCGTTGAATATCAAAATTATAGAAGATAATGGTATTATTATTAAATAATAATGGTATGGTCTTGTATTTTTCGATATTACTAATATCAATGCTATGGCCTGCCATTATTAACATTATCTATTATCATTATTGAATAGTGTTTTTAAAGTTGGCCTAGTGACAAACAATACCGTATACAATGCGATGTTAAATTTAATATTGAAAATATTAATAAACATAGCGAAATTCACATATCATTTTTTTTATTTGTAAACTTGCCTACTATCTTGTTCATTTATTTTTAAATTACTGAAATTAATCACTAATTGTTTGCTTTCTTTTATATTATATTTGCGTGAATCGATAAAGCCAGTGGTGAATGATGGAACAAACTTTGTACAACGGCTTGCATTGCATAAAATAACCGAGACAAGCGGCGTGAAATTCTACCCGAAGGATGAGGCAATGGAGACAAACAGCCGCATTAAAAAATAAATTGTGATAAACGCCCATGTTTTGTAACTTCGCTGATCCCGTACTGCTTCATCGTAAGTCTGTTCCGACACCCTCCACGGGTAAATAGTGCGCTGGCCAATATTTGTCTACTTTGGAGTGAGAAAATAGCCACGTAATAAACACACATATTGGCATAAATATTTTATGCCGGACAACATTTGGGAATAATATAAACCAGCTCACGTTGGGATTTAATGTATTGAAGGCAAGTAGGCCTACCAAACACGAAGTATGTATATATAAAATCTTTGTATAATAAATCTCTGCAACCTATATTGTAGAGGTTCCGTTATATATACAGTAGGCCTACTTTAAATAATTGCAAATCTTCTTTATGTATTGTTAACCAACGATACACAATTTTAATATATTCGACGTGTCGTCACGGTTTCTTGAAGTAATTAACGATTTAACTCGAATAAATGGCTTCAAGACAATAAACAGATTAAGCGCACTCTAGAAAGCAATCAACGGAAACAAATTTGTAAGAGGTACTGGTCAATGTTGGGTAATGTCCAGAAAATACCACGGCATTGGCGGAAAATACGAAGCATAGACATGAGGAAGATGAGAAATGGACTTGCCGGTTCGTCGCCATAAGCAATATATTCGATTGTTTTTAAATAGAAATACGTAAACCTAATGAGAGTTGTGTGCATTACTATTCCATTCATCATTTTATAAGAGGATTCACATCTCAAGGCTCTCACGAATCAAAATTAGTATGAAAATGTCGCAAAGTGGTACAAAGACGTGTTTTGTAGTGTTAAATTAATCCTGGTTTCTATCACCCTTTCTATCAGTAATACATTCATGTTCATAATCACAGATAACGTCACGCGTTGTTTGGTTAAGTTTAGTTATGCGCTTGTGGATTAAAATAGCCTTAGTGCGTTATTATAATAAATACACAATAAATAATAATCAAAAAATTAAACCTTATTTATAAAATGTAATAAATTTGCCGCTGTCACAGTGAGTCATGCCATTTTGTGGGCCTATATCACCCTGAAACGGTAAATCCATGAAGCAGATCTCCAAGTACGCTAAAATGTCTTTCCTCAATAATGCTATAAATAAATGGTAAAAAAACTGAGTCATTGTGGTCTCTTTAATCGATCATTTCATTTTATTATGTATCGTTTTATTAACTCATATATTAACATGTTTAACTGCCAGATATTGCAGTCGAGAGAGCTTCTTTTTCAAATTTACTGATTTCTAATGATATACCATAGAATAAATTTGATATTGTTATTGTTCAGACAACATGGATGTATCTTACTGTGCACTCGAAGATGGAACCAAATGTGCATTTTCGCTTTGAATTGATTTACATATTGATATACGTTGCATATTGATACTAACGTTGTTATACTTTCCAAAATAGACGCTTTAGCTGACTTTATTATTGGTTTGACAGGGTTACGTGAATCAATGGATTATAAAGACAAATTACGATCTTTACATTCTAGGGGATTTTTTCTTTACCCCCTATTGCCTGTTTTCTCATGCTAATTCGTTTACGGCTTAATATTACATTCGTACGTAAGAGAAATTATAGGCCTAGAAGGAATAAAATGCTTTATTCGATTCAATTTGTTAGTATTCGACATCTATTAGGGTTCTGAACTAAGGATTTAAATAATGGATTTGTCGGTAGGTAGAATAGTGTACCGTAATTACATATAGGTCTAAGGTGTACAGCCAGTGGGTTTAAGGTACCATATAGGCCTAATTAAACTTCCAGTGGCATCTTATATGTGTATATATAATTATATATAGGCCTATTTCTGGGCAGCTTATGCTATAAGCCCATATAATTTATAACAATTAAAATAGACAGAAATACGCGCATGCTCACAAACACTTTCCTTTTACGTACGTTAATTTTGTTGTTTTTACCCAAAGTTCTTACCCAATATAAATGGTTCCCTTTGTTTTAACGCTGCATTACCAGAACATTGTTTAAATCTAAATCGATTCTGTCCGAACTGGGTAGGATGATGACAAGGATGATGATAATATGGATGATGATGATGATGATGATGATGATGATGATGATGGTGGTGGTTAGGATGATGATGATGATGATGATGATGATGAGGATGATGATGAGGATGATGATAATGATAATAAGGATAATGGTTATGATGATGATGATGATGATGATGATTATGATGATGATGATAAGGATGATGGTCCGGTTATGATGATGATGATGATAATGATGATAATGATGATGATGAACACCAATAGGCCTATGTTCTTGATAATAATATCAATAATAATAATAATAATAATAATAATAATAATAATAATAATAATAATAATAATAATAATAATAATAATTAAATAATAATAATAGTGGGATTTGTAAAGCACATAATACATAGGTGTCAATGCGTAAACGAATTCATTATTAACAAATTGATTTTTATTTCTGTACAACTAGCGGACTGAACAATGTCTCAATATGTTTTGCATAGACTTTTAAATTAATTAGTAATAAATTTAATGATTTTCGATGTGAAAAGTCTGGTCAGAGATTTTTTGCTTCATCTGTTATTCATGGAAGTTGATGACTACCGGTACTTATTTATGGGATATGATCACAGGGCTTCAGAACAACCGAATTATAATGCTTAAATGAGTGAAAAGCGGCTCTCGCTTGGATCATATTTCTATAAAATCACGTTTTCCGGTCTGTGATGGATATCGAGTTGTGCGTTTTTCGATATCGCGCTCGGTTACAATGTGGAGGGTCACAATGCAACCGTTTAGGTTTAAGGATAAAACAGAAACAATTTAATGACTCCTTTGTCATGGATTAAATATTGCATAATCTCAGCAATTTTGAAGAAAAATGTTAAGCCCGTATTTCAATAAATTATTCAATCAATCAATTAATTAATTTAAATTATGATGAGCGTTTACCTGTTTACTCGCTCGATATAGTAGCTTAACCGAATGCAATACAGATATCTATTTCAAATGGAAGAGATACAACGCCATAGAACCTGCAATGTGATATAACTATGGATATTGCTGTTGTAGGCCTAAATGTCTTGTCTAATGTGGCGGTAATACTAGTAAGTAGAATGGTAGAAGAAAGAATAAAAATATCAATGTGAATGTCAATGACATTAATCGAGATAGATACATAGAATTCTCAGTAGTGTCTGCATTAACTTTGTCTACCCCATTATCTGAACATCCGAAATGCCGATATTATTCACCTCATTATCGTACGGGAACATTCCGAGTTCCGGCATCATTCACCTCAATATCGTCAGAAGCATCCCGTGTTCCGGCGTCGTCTAACTCATAATCATAAAGAACATCTGAACTACATCGTTCCCTCGTCAGGAACAAAACCAATCCCGATATCATCTGTATCTTTACCATCAGGAACATCCCGAATTCACGAAATCGTTCACCTTATGCATTAGGCCTATCGTCAGCAACATCCCGTGTCCCGACATCGTTCACCTCATTATCGTCAGGAACATTCCCAGTCCGAAATCGTTCGCATCATACATTATCGCCATCAACATCCCGTGTTTCGACATCGTTCACCTCATTATCATCAGGAACATTCCCAGTCCGAAATCGTTCGCATCATACATTATCGCCAGCAACATCCAGTGTTTCGACATCGTTCACCTCATTATCGTCAGGAACATTCCCAGTCCGAAATCGTTCGCATCATACATTATCGCCAGCAACATCCCGTGTCCCGACATCGCTCACCTCATTATCGTTAGGAACATACCTACCGCTTTACCCCCTTCACCCCTAAGCATCGCATCATGATGACAATTCATCATGCCCATATATGTGTGGGCAATCAAAGATCCCGTAATCTAAATCAGATCAAGAAATGCATAACAATTAAAGCCTAGCAATAACTGTAGGGGAGAGATAGGCCTAGCTGTTTCGTCAAAATAAATTACAGGCAAGAAAACCGCAGCGATGCTTGAAATTATACTGTTGTATTTAAATACAAAAAAAAGTATAAAAAGTGGAAAAAATATCTCTGAATTGTTTTGATCTTTTTTCATTTGAAGTTAATGAACTCTTTGATCTTAGGTTTTTCTTATTTCCCAATAGACATTATATCTTGTAAATGAGTAAAGCTATTTAAACGACATCATAAAGGTCGCAAAACTGATGCATAACAATTAAAGCCTAGCAATAACTGTAGTGAAGAGATAGGCCTAGCTGTTTCGTCAAAATAAATTACAGGCAAGAAAACCGCAGCGATGCTTGAAATTATACTGTTGTATTTAAATACAAAAAAGTATAAAAAGTGGAAAAAATATCTCTGAATTGTTTTGATCTTTTTTCATTTGAAGTTAATGAACTCTTTGATCTTAGGTTTTTCTTATTTCCCAATAGACATTATATCTTGTAAATGAGTAACGCTATTTAAACGACATCATAAAGGTCGCAAAACTGAAAGCATTGCCAAAAAACAAGTACAGAAACAACATTTTGAGATTAACGACCAGATTTTATAACTCATAGGCCTACTTTCACCACTACGATGGCTTATTAAATCTATGATATACGCACGTCCCTGTAGGAGGCACACATATCACTTGAAGAAGCCACCGTAGCGTAGTGGTAAAACTTGTGGAATAAAAGATGTCATTTGTCTAAATACTGTTCCTGTAACTGTTAATTGTGTCATATAGACTAATACGACTACTCGTTCAACTGTTTATCAAATATAGTATCCCATTAAATCGAATTTATGAGACAACTTACCGAGCAGCATAGGGACCAAGCGGTGTTCCATGTTGGTACTAAGTATAGACTCAGCCCATTAAGCTGTTCGCGTAAATCAATGATTTTTCAGAAGATGTAGAAACTGATCAAAATAAGTTCAGGAGATCAACTCTAATGTTTCAGAGAATCCAGTTAAAACTTGCGTGGACGCCAGGCAGTAGGGTTGTCACGTGATACCGAAGACGCATACAGGCCTAAGTGATATTCACCGATCTTCTAAGATAAACCAACAACAGCTTGAATGTGATCGAAGCTTAACTGAAAAATAACAAACAGAAACCATTTCCTCAACAATTGGTAATAACGTCGTCTGCCATCATCCCCAGGCGAAAATATATTAAATTAATTTTAACACGTTTGTTCAGATAGTTCGGATGTTTGGTGGTTGGTATATGCTCGCACGTAAGTTAACTAAAAGCAAACATGAACGATACACATTGCGTTTAAAATGATTTGAAGATACTTTTCGACATACGATCTGTGATTAAAAACGAAGATATAATACTAGCCTTATCATCTGTATGGTCAACATAAACATTCGTTCTAACATACCTCACCGCAAATCTACCTGAGTAGCTTAATAGTAGAAGTGATGTCATTACATTTTTGTCAGATCTACTGAGGGTCGTAAAGTCACGTCATAGAGTTTACTTACTCGTAATCGATTGGTATTGGTTCGATGTGCGCTTGTTCAGTAGCACATATCCAATCAGAAAAATACGACTTTAAACTGTGAGTTGTCAATGGAACATTTTTTTTTTTCGACGCAGATCATAATTGCATAGGGTTATAAATGACAGAAACTTAATTGCATTACAGATCGTAATGATGATGATGACGATGATGTTGAGGATGATGATGATGAATTTAATCACCATCATCATCATCATCATCATCATCATAATGTATTTGAAACATAACAGACTGGGAATTTGACAAAGAATAAAAACATAGATAAATAAATATATACTGTTACACTTAAAGAGACAAACTCAATCTAAACCGTCTTGTGGTAATGTTTTAGTTATAATTGTAGAAGCCGAATCTGAGTGATTCCGCCCCTTTGAATACGCCACTGTATATAACTCTTGTATACAATTATAATATAATGCGGGTAAAGCATACGCAGATGATGCACATTCGTGAAACTGAGATACTAACGGTGCTACGTACGGTACCGGTAGCAAACCTAA
>NW_022717063.1:341623-352140 GCF_011630105.1 Anneissia japonica
TATATATATAGAGCATGCATGACGAACGACATAACTACTTGACCTAAAGGCGTGGTGAATCAAAAATCCAGTAGAATCTGAAAATGTTTTAATGTACTGTAAACAATCTGAATATATAAACGTGAAATGAACATACCTTTACTTTTTAAAAAGATGGCAATAAAAGTGTAAAGCAAGTAAAGGTTAGATTTTATAACAAAGCCAAGTTTCCTGAAAACGCGAATAAACTGCACCGGTGACGGCAGCTTCCTAAGTAATGTGTCTTTTTATGTCTTGGTAAATCAATTTAGATTTGTTGGCATTCTGTTGGCCAACGACACAGCGTCGTTCACAGCTATCGACTCATCATCATTTTACCTGCTACATTTTTGCGTGTTCACTGTACATTTGAATAAAAATATACAATCACAGGCAAAATCAAAACCCTCTGAAAAATGAAGTTGCGATTTATGGTCGAAGAAGATCTCATGGGTGGATTATGACGAGGATGAATATGAACAATAACCACTTAATTCTTCACTTTTAATATTACTAACATAAACACATTTTTAAAGCAAGCCCAAGGGAATGTTCGTGACTGTTTTCATCTGATGCCCGCCGCCAATATTGCTTACATCCGTCCTTGATATGAAAATCGCACAGGAATCAAGTTGACGGGACAACATACTTTTGGAAATGTATCAAGCCAGCGTTCCATATTCCACGAGTTTTAACATCTTGATTGATAAGTTTAGTGTCACGTGATAATAACTTTGGTATGGAAAAAGGCCTCCACTAGTGATAAATATAGATGATTAATATTATTTCTTTAGAAAAACCTATTTTCACCATCGGTATTCAAACCCAGGACACTCAGATTTACAGATTCAAGGATCTTTTCATAAGAATTCATTGCGTATTACGCAAAAAAAAAAAAAAAAAAAAAAAAAAAAGAACGTGTTGAATATTAAGAGGGTCTTAGATTCCCAATAGGGACATTGCGTTTTCTTTGAAAGTGTATTACTTTAATGTAGATTAAAAAATCCTTCTTAACTATGTTGATGACATTTCGTGACGAACATTTAAATACCATTTGGTAACGCTTCGTTTTTTATCATGGTTAATGACATACGACTACAAAACTCGGTAATTTAAACGAACCCTTGAGAAAAGCATTATGGAGACCAAAGCTTAATCGGTAGACGCCGGTCATTTTATTGTAAACTTCAATTGTACTTTTTTTTTACATATTCCGCATCAAGCAAAATTCAACCTTCAATTCATCACATGTTTACAAGCAAACAATTCCAACAATACGCTACACAGACTTCGATCATTGAGTGGTAGTATTATATTATAACAGTAAATATTGCGTAACATGGCGTTCTTTACGTTATGGATGGATTTCCTACTGATTATTTTTATGACCCCTTTATTTTAAAGAGGAATGTGAATTCAAAGTTTCTTTTAGCCCATTACCTAGAGTGGTTAGTCTTGTTTTGGGCGTTTTCCCGTAAAAAAAGCATATCACAGACTGATAGTATCATCTGAAAAAAGAAAAATTATTACATTATAAGCACATGCTTGTCAATAAAATATAATTTAAGACGTTGTTAATTTAGCTCCTGAACAGACATTTTACTCCGTATTTCAGTACAAAAACATGTTTATCCAATTATCATTCTTGTACAATACAATTATGTTTGTCTTATTATTCAAATCTTTATTTCAGTCATTAAAGTCATACAAAATACAAAAGATCTAATAAACATATAATATGGTTTTCTTAGTCTGTTTGGGGTGTGTTTGTATTAACAGCCTATCTTAATATTTATAACCATGTGTTTGTTGGGTTTTTTTTTTTTTTTTTTTTTTTTTTTGCATAACTTATTGTTTGGTCAAAAAATCTAATCCCGTGTGCGAAAACATTCGATTACTAAATAAATAATTAGCATGATTTAGCTCAACAATTTTGCACACAATATGTTTAATGTATTTAACATTGCACTTCTGTTGCCAACAAACACTTCGAAACATTTTAAAAGTCCTGAGTGCTAATTCTTGGGGTCGCTGTAATCCAACAATAGTTATACGGTAGGCTAGGCCTACAGTATTGCTGTGGCCCCAAAATTATACTATCTAGATTATATTTGTATAATATTAGATTAAGCCGATCGTCAGTGTCACAGAGTGCTGTCTCTGAAAGTTTTGTATCGTAGAAAATAGAAACCTATGATAGGACTGGTGTTGGTTTGGCCTTCCTGCCTAACCAATAAATGCTCACGAGGAACCTGTAAATACTACTACTGCTGTCAGCAGCTGCAGTAGGCCTAAAAGCTTCACTATACAAATAATCTAATTAATATTATTGTTTTAAAGTGCAATATTCATGTTAATAATAATATACAGAGCGCCATGAAGAATATTTACTTTTTATATAAAAAAAAGCAACTTCCTTGGCTTTGGAGTAAACATATTTAATAGACAACAGACCTATTTTAGAATATGCTTTGCGTCCACGAATTGGCATGCGTCAATATATACTGAACAAGAAACTAGCAAATTGAGCGAAAGCGTGTGCGCTTTGCATTGCAGTGATGTTAGCTACGATATGAAGTTAAAACTACTGAATAATCATACTCTTGAAAACAGACGTATTGTTATATGTTTTCATTAATATAGTAAAAAGTGATATAAAAGTTACTAATAACATAAGCATATTATTGGAGCATGAATTTTCTTCAAGAAATTGTATGGGGTTAACGAACTAATACTCTGTAGGCCAGGCCTATTCTCAAAGACATTTGTAAGTAATTATGTTCTAATAGAACGCACGACTAACAGGGTAAAGCGCTGTCCAAACTATCAAATTTTCTTTTACAAAAAAAAAAATGTTTTGTTTCGTTTATTTATTCGACAAAAATACAACTTAAACAAAATGAATCACTATAGTGCTCTTTCAAGTCATTTTCCCCTCAAAACTCATATTATAGTCATGATGTGCCTCTATCTGCCCCTTTCTGACCAAAGGAAGCAATCCACAATTTTTCATTTTTTAAATGAAATTGTGTCGTAAATGAGACTGATTAAAGTAAGTCTTCCATATATAGTCCAGTAATACGTAACCCAATAACAAGTACCCCACGTAGTGCGTAGATTTTTTTTTTACAAAAAGAAGCAATTGACTAACTTCTCTTTGTCAGAAATCATGAGTTAATGCACTATTTTACTTTCTGACAAAACGAAGCTACATAATGTGTTTAAAGTACTACTTTTTAGCAGAAATCTAAGTATAATTTCAAGGAAGTTTTGTTTTTGTTTTTCTTACAAATAGGAGCACATTGGAAATAAGTCGTTTTTATACAACTTTTATGGGCTATCCTAGTATACCATGGTTTACAACATCGCATTTTATTGAGTTTAATTTTAATCTTTTTCCCTATTGTAAAATATGTTTTAACTTTCAGAAAATCATTGTTATTTACTATTTATTGTTATGATGTTGCAGTATGTAATAAAGTCAAGTGAAGTCCATATTTTCATATTTTGCAATTAAAAATTTTCTCACAAAAGGAAGTACTAATCAACTTTAGCCTCAAACTCAATAGATTTTCAATTTTTTAAAAAGTTTTAGTTGTAAAATACTCGATTACTACATACATGCAGTTTTAATTGTGTGGCAGCATTTTTCCCCTGGAATTATGGTAACGCGTTTCGTTAAATAACTTGAATTGTTAGTTACGTGGATTACTTCTTTCTGTCATTAAGGGTTAGAAGGTCAGAAGGTCAGGCAGGTCACATGTTTTTGTCAAATAAAATTATAGTTAGAACCATAATTCTATTTTCTCTATGTTAGAACGGAGCTTTATCAACCTGCATCTCAAATCTAGACCGCGGCAGCCAGATTATTATTTGGATTCCATCCCAAACTGTAGCCTATAGCAAAGCGTACTGAAATGATATTTTTAAAACAAATTCTTAATAATAAACCTTGATACTAAAATTGGGTTCATAGAAAATACTATGTGAAAATATATATTTATAGATGAGCATAATTAAATTAAACTGATAAACAATCAATTTATTCAAAAGTATGAAGTACATATCTCCAAAAAGAGTAAAGTAGGCCTATTGTGAGTGTGGCAAGCACCTCCCAATAGGTTTCCCGATCCCCCTTCAAACTGTCCCAAAAAACATTTGATATTTATTATGGTGGGTATGTTTGCATGTTTTTTCGTTTCTGTTATTATTTGCCTGTTCTATTTCTTTTTCTATGAATTTGATTCGATAAACAAAATGAACATGAACGTTCGATAAATGCTTACTCCGCTTCTCCTCTACTTCCCGGAGCAACCGCCTATCTGAGTTTCTTTTTGTTGTTGTTGTTGTTGTTTAAGTGATTTACTTACTATACTGGTAGCAATCTAAAAACATTTAGACCTAAATAAAAAAAATATTTTGTAAGCACCTTGAGTCCATGGAAAATGTTATTATTTTTATGATGTAGCAACAGTTATAATAATAATTCGTATTATTTTTAAAAATAAAATAATTGTAATTTTCAATAATACTTCTTGTTATTTATTATTAAATGATCTGGTTTTGTATCGATATGTCTAATTGACCTAGGCCTACATTTTAAAATAAATAAACCAATACATTGATGTTAAGTCAACATGAACCTATTGGTTTATTTATAAACCATACCATAATGATGCTGTATAGCCCTAGAAGTCGACGAAATGCAATTAGCAGACTAAATTAAAGATGGCAGTATGAAACGCCTGCGATTACACCTGTCACCAATAATTAAATAATTAAAAATTTACATATTCATATTCTATAAATAGCACACTTAAAGTCGATCGTCGTTGATAGGCCTATCTATTTTTGATGGGGCGATTTCGGTAGGGGGGGGGGAACCTAAAAATTGAAATACCAAGTTTATATTCTGCTTGTTTTGAGCTAATGAAGTTCAACATTAAGCCTCATTATTTGAATGACTGACTATTAAGTATGTTATTGACTTATTTAAAAATCAAACAATAATGTATTTCCTAGTTAATTAAAAGTTGCACAGGGGTTATTTCTAAATTGATGAGCCTTAATGTTTGATTTTAATTTTATGCCATAGACGGTGTAATCCACCCATAACGTGCAGGCCTACAAGCAACAAAAACGTTGTATAATTGAATTGCTTTGATTACACTAAAAAAACTCTTTTTTGTGACTATTACAATAAAAACAAGGAAATGGAGCAGAAGTAACCAATAATGCTGTCTCTTATACACATCTAATCATGAGTTAATGCACTATTTTACTTTCTGACAAAACGAAGCTACATAATGTGTTTAAAGTACTACTTTTTAGCAGAAATCTAAGTATAATTTCAAGGAAGTTTTGTTTTTGTTTTTCTTACAAATAGGAGCACATTGGAAATAAGTCGTTTTTATACAACTTTTATGGGCTATCCTAGTATACCATGGTTTACAACATCGCATTTTATTGAGTTTAATTTTAATCTTTTTCCCTATTGTAAAATATGTTTTAACTTTCAGAAAATCATTGTTATTTACTATTTATTGTTATGATGTTGCAGTATGTAATAAAGTCAAGTGAAGTCCATATTTTCATATTTTGCAATTAAAAATTTTCTCACAAAAGGAAGTACTAATCAACTTTAGCCTCAAACTCAATAGATTTTCAATTTTTTAAAAAGTTTTAGTTGTAAAATACTCGATTACTACATACATGCAGTTTTAATTGTGTGGCAGCATTTTTCCCCTGGAATTATGGTAACGCGTTTCGTTAAATAACTTGAATTGTTAGTTACGTGGATTACTTCTTTCTGTCATTAAGGGTTAGAAGGTCAGGGTCAGAAGGTCAGGCAGGTCACATGTTTTTGTCAAATAAAATTATAGTTAGAACGGAGCTTTATCGACCTGCATCTCAAAGCTAGACCGCGGCAGCCAGATTATTATTTGGATTCCATCCCAAACTGCAGCCTGTAGCAAAGCGTACTGAAATGATATTTTTAAAACAAATTCTTAATAATAAACCTTGATACTAAAATTGGGTTCATAGAAAATACTATGTGAAAATATATATTTATAGATGAGCATAATTAAATTAAACTGATAAACAATCAATTTATTCAAAAGTATGAAGTACATATCTCCAAAAAGAGTAAAGTAGGCCTATTGTGAGTGTGGCAAGCACCTCCCAATAGGTTTCCCGATCCCCCTTCAAACTGTCCCAAAAAACATTTGATATTTATTATGGTGGGTATGTTTGCATGTTTTTTCGTTTCTGTTATTATTTGCCTGTTCTATTTCTTTTTCTATGAATTTGATTCGATAAACAAAATGAACATGAACGTTCGATAAATGCTTACTCCGCTTCTCCTCTACTTCCCGGAGCAACCGCCTATCTGAGTTTCTTTCTTTTTTGTTGTTGTTGTTGTTGTTGTTTAAGTGATTTACTTACTATACTGGTAGCAATCTAAAAACATTTAGACCTAAATAAAAAAAAATATTTTGTAAGCACCTTGAGTCCATGGAAAATATTATTATTTTTATGATGTAGCAACAGTTATAATAATAATTCGTATTATTTTTAAAAATAAAATAATTGTAATTTTCAATAATACTTCTTGTTATTTATTATTAAATGATCTGGTTTTGTATCGATATGTCTAATTGACCTAGGCCTACATTTTAAAATAAATAAACCAATACATTGATGTTAAGTAAACATGAACCTATTGGTTTATTTATAAACCATACCATAATGATGCTGTATAGGCCTAGAAGTCGACGAAATGCAATTAGCAGACTAAATTAAAGATGGCAGTATGGAACGCCTGCGATTACACCTGTCACCAATAATTAAATAATTAAAAATTTACATATTCATATTCTATAAATAGCACACTTAAAGTCGATCGTCGTTGATTAGGCCTATCTATTTTTGATGGGGCGATTTTGGTAGGGGGGAAAAACCTAAAAATTGAAATACAAGTTTCCCACAGTTGAGTTCTTAAAATTCCGCAGCTATATTCTGCTTGTTTTGAGCTAATGAAGTTCAACATTAAGCCTCATTATTTGAATGACTGACTATTAAGTATGTTATTGACATGTTTGATTTTAATTTTATGCCATAGACGGTGTAATCCACCCATAACGTGCGGGCCTACAAGCAACAAAAACGTTGTATAATTGAATTGCTTTGATTACACTTAAATACTCTTTTTTGTGACTATTACAATAAAAACAAGGAAATGGAGCAGAAGTAACCAATAATGTGACCAACATCAACAAACGCTGACAATAAAACATCGGCCTGCGCAGTGTAGATGCTCTCAGCTTTGTGTTCCATGGGGAAACACTTTAGTTAGTGAACTATTTAGCTGCATTTGCTTATAACGTGCATTGTGTTCTGGTTTACACAAAGGTACAAGCGTTATAATAGAATTATTCAGAGTACAGTACGTTGAATTAATCTAGTTTGAATGTTTGATTTAATTTTATTACTTTGTTTTACTTTTATTATCTTAGTTCGTAAGTAAATAACATGTGATTGAATGTAATTATAAGGACACGTTAGTTTCTTCAATGCAGCTAACCGGGTCATTACATTTTGAGACAGACATAGCATTAAGTTGTACCGTCAATCCACCATTTCTGCACCAATCTTTGAATACACTCGTTATTAGAATTGTACATTAACACTAAGGCCGATGGTTAAGATTTTGCTCAGTCTTCTACAAGTTGGTAATTGAACTATAGAGTACAATACTATTAAATTATCTATGTATAAATTTCAGTAACTTAAAAGAATTATCAACCACAAAATGGTGATTTTTAAGATTTATTTCAGGTTGGTTTAGAAAGACTTTCAGTCAACTTACCATTTTACACCTACTCCATTATGTTGATCTGCAACACTATTCAGTGCATAAACCATGAACGCACATGGCCCCACATGAGACCTGATAGGCTTACGGAAGAAAGCCTCCCGCGCTGTGAATTAAAGGTTATGGTAACTGTTAGTACAAAATGTCGGTTAAACACATTCTGTGGTTATGATATAACTGTTGCCTAAAATCTGCCCTACTTCATTTGCTATATGACTACACATACATAAAAGCGCAAGTCAACAAAAGCCACGTATAATACAAATACGATACGCACTCAACGACTCGAAATTGAACACTTCCAAAGCCTTTTAACGTGTTTTGCGCTGCTTAATACAAGGTATTTGCAACTTAACGTGTCATTTATCATACGACTTATTAGCCGGCTAAAACTCTTATAAAAAAGAGTCGAATTTGCAAATCTATGTGGATCAGTATCAGACTGCAAGCTATGTAATCCTCTGAAATTCCTCCAAAATGTTGGAAATGCCAACAAGCACACTTATATAGATATCATTGTGAATCATTAGATTGCTTTAGTGTTTGTTGTAATGAGTCTGAAGTTGAAATGGAGAATGACCTTATTTTAAACAATTAATGAGTCGTTCACATTGTGTTTGCTGTTCCTAATACTTTCTACCAAAGGTGAAATATTAAATTATAGGCCCTATGTAGGCCCTATTAATAATTACGCTTTTCTCTTCAAATCTAAAATACGTAAAGCCTAGTTTAGGCCTAAATGAATAGGCCCTATGTATAAATATGGGATGCGAGCATAAATGAATTCTAGGAATGCAACGTCTCTTTTAAATCCTTCATAAATTAAATACAATATAAATGTTATTATTATAGGGCCTATTGAACTTTATTCAAAAACTTATTATTATTATTATTATTATTATTATTATTATTATTATTTATGATGATGCTCTTCATAATCATGCCTTTTCTATTTTACTTTCGTATTTATAGAAGACCTCTAATGTTATACTAAATTCACACTATTTTGCATGCGTGGAACAGCACTAGTTTTTACCTCACTGTGATTGTGACGCAACGACGCGCGCGCAACTGTTACCAACAATCAGCAGACGGCGTTGCGTCGTCCATCGCTCACAGGGAGCGAGTTGGATTCGTCGTACGACCGTCGTACGGCGCAGCGAGTGCCCGGCTTTAGACCTTCGGCCTTTTTAAAGTTTTTACATTATGGAGCTCAATTCGAAAAAAAAACCTAGTCCAAATGCAAATTCAAGAAATGTACATACACAAATATTATTAAGGTAATTTCTTAATTTTTATATATCTACAGTGTTTAAAACAATATTATTTTGGCGATGATTGCTCCCCATAGTTAGCATTACTTCTTTACCTCCCATTATCTTATTGACACCAAGAGTAAACAAAAGGCAATCGATATCATACGGATCTTCTTAATACTTTTCCGTTTTGTTATCTATCTATATCAATTAGCAGCCTGATCGCGAAGCGTCTTTCAAGACCATATGATTGACATCTTTGATCATCCGAACGCTTTAACTCTCTGAAACTCGATCTCATCTTGAATCACTTAGCGCACTAATAATTTCACTCGACGGACCTGATCGATTAATTAATTTAGTAATCGTTTTTTCGCCCCGAAAATTCTTACTGATTCCATTTGGGAAATGGATGCAACAAATGGTTCGTGCGCGCATATTCAAAGATGTCTCACGTGATCCCACCGTCTATGCCGTTAGGTAATGCGTCATTACAGGCCTAACCATGTTTCTGGTTACAGTATTGTACTATTATCCCAAAAACCAGAAAGATATGTGGGCCTGCAATAATGAGTTTCACAATGTAAATCTCCCAATGTAAATAGTACACGGCCTACATAACATAGCCTAATGGTTGTTTTTATTGATGGCATGTTCAAATAGGCTGCCAATGCAGTTCTATTTAGACTGCTGCAGACGAATCAGGTTGTTTATTTCTTCTCAAACAAAACAAATTACTATGTTCTCTTGAGCAAATAATAAGAAAGAGGATGATGACGACGACGACGACGACGACGACGATGATGATGATGATGATGATGATGATGATGATGATGATGATGATGATGATGATGATGAAGATGGAGAAGAGGATGATGTTGATGATGATTATTATTAATAATATTCTTACTTCCTTTTTTTATATAAGTAATTTTGAATTGTATTTTGGAATTGTAATTTGAATTGTATATCTTAATTGTAGGCCTAATTATGAATTGTGTATAGTAATTTTTTCTTTTTAATTCCCTTGTAAATATAACAATTTCAGTCTTTCCTTTGTTTGACTGCTGTTATATATTTTAATGTTTTATGATTGTGCAATAAATACCTTAATGAATTATGAGGTTGTTGGTGGTGATGATGTTACTTATGATGATGATGAAGAGGAGGAGGGGTGGAGATGATGATGAAAACGATGATAATGATAATGAGGATGATCATGATTATCATGACGATGCCTAAAATATCCACTGAGCAGAAAAAAATATTGACCAACGGACCGCATAGGCCTATGGCCCTTATACCAGTAGGCCGAAACTTTACAGCAAATCGTGAAATTAACTCATTTAGGCACAGTCTGGCATACC
>NW_022717064.1:0-3693 GCF_011630105.1 Anneissia japonica
GGTAAAATAAGCACATAAGAGGTAGGTTTGACCAACTTTTGAATAGGTAATAATAAGAGTAAAGTATAACTAGCTAAAGTTATTAATGTGAACATTTTGGGAGGCAATTGAGGGCGCTTTTTAAAATGGCCGCCGAAATTAAAGAACAACTTAACAGCAGCTTCAATACCCTAAATAAATTTGTTAAATTTACAAAACATGAATGTAATAAGTAGTCTTGACTTTTTAAACCCAAAATAACATATTATTTTAAGGCGGTAAGCTACCTCACTTTTGGAAATGAAAGTAAAAATTCCCCCTTATATTAGCCCTTTCCTGTTTTGAAGAACGGAAAATATCACTAGAACCCAAAACAATTTCAGCTTCCTTACAAATGTACAGTTGTTTTTCATTATTTTTGTATACTACACAAGGTATTCCAGAGGACCACGCAAACAACTACCATAATTTTCATTAAGAAGGCATTAATTCATTTGTTCTTTACTGTATAGCCATGTTGAGCAATAATCTTCATGTATTGCTAATCACTGCACTCTGAAAATCTTCGTATTTATTATGTATAAACAGTTCTTAGACGTCCATGGGCATCACTGTCTTAATCAATTTTTTCTTCATTTGCTCATTCCATCTGTTGTGAATACTATTTTTATTGACAAAATCATTTACTTCTGCTTAATTTCCATTCTTTAGCGCTTAAATTTGCTCTAAGTGTTCAAGGGCCTGTAAACATGGTGGTAGCACCGATAAGTCTGTGATCTTGTTACCGCTATTAAACTTTTCACATCTTGCTTTATCTACACTTTTCCCCTTAACTCCATGCAGCAGTCTTAAAGTTCCTCAGACAACTTTTGTGACAGAACATCTAAAACTTTAAAGTTGCAGAAATTTTTAACAACATTTTGCCTTTGATTACAGAAGCATGCGATCCAATAAGGATATCTTCGCTGGTGAAATATGATGTTACCTAATTTGAATAACTTTTTGTATTTGCCAGTGTTTGTGTATAGAATAACCCTCTCTCTAAAATAAAATATACAGTAGCAATGGAACGGTTCATATTTATGCATTGGTTGTAATTCTTTAAAGCATGCAATAGTAGTAGTGTTGACCACTTGAGGTGGTTTATGGTTGTTTATTGAGTATGAAACTGTTTATTTAATTATGACGTAACAATAGAACAATGGCTATGATATATTTATGAGGGTATTTTTATGATTGACAATTGTTTATCATTATAATTATGCTGGTATAATAATTTGTGTAATGAGGGTATGGTGACGTAGTGTGGAAAGGTTGAATTTGATTGGTTCATGTAAAGAACGATTTTCATAACGGTGACTTTATTATTTTTTGAATGACGTCATGTGCGGGTATGGTGGCTTGAATATCCCGGTAGAATGTAAACAGGAATATAATTAATTTGATTGGTTCATGTAAAGAACGATTTTCATTGGTTGGGAGCGATGACGTGTTTGTTTTTTGAATTGTCCGAATCAAAACGAGAATAATAATAAAAATATTATTAATAATAATAATGATTATGATAATAATACTGGTATAGCCGTAAGTGAGGTCATATAATTTTAGTATTCGTTTTAGGTATATATATATATTGAAGAAATAGCGTTATTCGAGGGAAAAATATAAGCATAGAAACTGGTAGAATTGCACGAGAAATCAATTCAGCGTTTGTAGCATATAAACTAGGCAATGATATGGAATATATAGGGGATATGAACTGTAACTTTTTCAAATATTGCGAAAAGATGTATAAAGCGTGGTATAATTATGGTTTTTGTGTTTGGAGCAAAGTTAGCTGTGTTATGTAAAGATAGAAACAGAACTGATTTGATTGATCAAGTAATACAGAGCGTAGACAAATTCGTGGAGACGGAATTTTTGGAATGGATAAATTTGAGAGGAGGATGGGTAAGTCAATTTTTTTTTTCGTGTTAACAATCATTGATTAATAAATTCAAACTGCAATTTGTTTCTCTATATTTTATGTTTAGTACTACTGTATTTATAATTTTTTTTTCAGAACAATTTCGATCAATCGTATACTGAACACAATGTGATTATAGAGACTCCTCTAATCAACTTTTCGCTGGGGATAGCGTCAAGTCTGATAGCAACTTTTTTTCTATTCAAAACATTTTGGCAAGGATGATATGTATAAAGTATGTTTCGCCTATGTAAGTAGTTCTGAAAAGAACTGTTGTTGTTGAGAATGTCTCAACGTTAAATAATAGTGATAATAACTTACATGATCTAACGAGTGTTCTAAAAAATGCTTAGTTGACTGATAAGTTGACTGATGACGCATAGCGGGTTTTTCAAATTGGTGACGCATAGCGGGGTTTTCTATTGGCAGGCCCAGTCACGTTGAAGTCTGACGAATAATGGCGTATAATGAAAAGATCGAAACATGGGCTGGTACGTATGACTTCTGAGTGAAATCAATTATTTAAAAGGAGGATGGGTAAGTCACTCTTTTTTTTCTCCTGTTAACAATCATTGATTAATAAATTCCAACTGCAATTTTCTTTCTCTCTCTATATTTTATATATAATATTTATTTATTTTATTTAGACCTATTTATTTATTTATTTATATATTTATATATTTATTTATTTTACAATAAGATTACAGAGACTCCTCTAATCAACGTTTCACTGGGGATATCGTTAAGTCTTATAGCAACTTTTTTTCTATTCAAAACCTTTTGTCAAGGATGATATGTGTGGAGTACCGGTGTGTCTCGCATATCTAAATAGTTCTGAAAAGAAGTGTTGTTGTTGAGAATGTCTCAACGTTAAATAATAGTGATAATAACTTATATTTGATGATCTCTCGAGTGTTCCAAAAAAGATAAGTTGATTGATAAGTTGATTGATGACGCATAGCAGGTTTTTTAAACTGGTGACGATATTGAGACGTTTTTTTAAAGACGTTTTAACAGAGATGTTTAGCGATAATATCATAAACTGGGGCCGTGTAATTATGGTTTTTGTGTTTGGAGCAAAGTTAGCTGTGTTATGTAAAGATAGAAACAGAACTGGTTTAAATTTGATTGATCAAGTAATACAGAGCTTAGACAAATTCGTGGAGACGGAATTTTTAGAATGGATAAATTTGAGAGGAGGAGGGGTAAGGGGTTTTTTTTTCGTGTTAACAATCATTGATTAATCGATTCAAGCTGCAATTTGTTTCTCTTTGTATATTTTATATATAATATTTATTTATTTTATTTAGGCCTATTTACTTATTTATTTATTTTCAGAACAATTTCGATCAATCGTATATTGAACACAGTAGGATTACAGAAACTCCTCTAATCAACATTTCGCTGGGGATAGCATCAAGTCTTGTAGCAGCTTTTTTTTTCTGTTCAAAACATTTAGTCAAGGATGACATGTGTGAAATATATGTATGTCTCGCCTATCTCAGTAGTTCTGAAAAGAACTGTTGTTGTTGAGAATGTCTCAACGTTAAAAAATAGTGATAATAACTTACATTTTGATGATCTCACAAGTGTCCCAATAAACTTATGACGCATAGCGGTGTTTTCTAATGACAGGCGCAGACACGTTGAAGTCTGACGAATAATGACGTATAATGAAAAGATCGAAACATGCGCTGGTACGTATGACGTCTGATTGAAATCAACCAATGAGCGAAGCGCATTAACAT
>NW_022717064.1:4125-6500 GCF_011630105.1 Anneissia japonica
CAAGTTGAGGAAATAAAGATGATGGTACAACGCGCAGAGGAGGAAACAAGGGCGATGATGCAAAATTCCGACAAACATTACAATTGGTTAAATCAATATGAAGAAGTTTATTTGGATTATAGCGCGATTAAAATAAAGAGGTCTAGGCCTAGATGAGGATAATCTGTTTACCCAGCAAACCTAAGAGAATGATGAACCCTTTAATTTAGAAGACAGAATAATGCTAAAATTAATGATTACGCTGATAGAGGCTGTTAGTGTTAGACAATTATTAGATTATTTGATATTTTACCAGTTTTGAATAGAATTTTTAATCATATTATAAATAACGTATGTGAAAATATTAACGATAACGACTTATTAGGATTCGTTATTCAATTTATTGATTTAAATGTATCTATTAGAATACCATTTAGTCTCAGAGAGATCACTAAACACATGAAATTATTTTTTAATGCGATATTAAAGGTATTGCAATCTCGAGTTAATATTTTTGTAAATGAAACAAAAAAAAAAGAGAACGTTCTTCACTATAATGCATTAAAGCGTTTTAGATAGCTATTCCTAATTGTTATTTCTAAAGATAATTTAAATAATGTTATATTTAGTGGGAACTTCAAACAGAAACAAATTTTTTTTATCATCATAATAATCATTGATTTGATTTCTAGTATTACGGCGTTTTTTAATATTAGTTATTTGTGTAACAAATGTTTTCGGTGTTATAATAATAAGTTTTCTCATAAACGTAAATATGTGTGTAATTTATATAAATCGAGCGAATGTTCGGACAATTTTTGAACAGAATGTATAAATTGTAATATACTTTTTAAAAATCAGCAATGCTTTGATAATCATGAAATAGCCTTAAAGCCTAGGCAAACTACAATTTTATAAAAAAAAAATTAAATCATGTAAAACATGTAGGTCCCTAACCGTATTCTTCGTAAGGGCCACATATGCGATAGTTACTTTTATAGGGTTTGTAGGATAGATGTTTCGTACGATCGTAAATGTTTTATGAAACAGATCGTAGAAAATAAAAAACAAAGAAAAGAAATTTAATAAATAAAAAGAGTTTAGGAAATCTGTAACAAAATATATGTATATTTTTTTTTTATTTCGAGTGTACGCAGGAGACGGGGGAGCACAAACCGTGTTCCTCAGGAAACTTGTGTTGAATGTATGACGTTGATTCCGATGAGTTTGATATCTGCGGTGTAAAAACGCTTACCTTCTATGGTGAATCTGCTTGCCAAGATGTTTGCGACTATGTTTAAAAAAAACCCCCTTACAATGAAAACGTAACTTGCATAGCCCACATCTTTCAAGGTTATGACAGCTACTTCGTACTCCAGTACCTACACAAAAAATGGAATCTTACCTGACATAGTTTCGAGGAGAGAGAAATTAACTAGTGATCATGTTAAGGAAACTAAATCGACCATACTAAAGCGAAAGTTTTGAAGCAATTATTTGAAGAGCGTTTGCTAATCTAACACTTAATTCATGAATTTGTAAATGAATGTAAATTCTATGATGATATGTATATTATTAGTTTGTTAGAAACAAAAATAAATGAAAATCTATTCTTGCTTATTGCTGAAACAAAATTGTATGACTCTCTCTCTCATTATCTAAATTTTATATTGTAGTCTTGTAGTGGAAAGCAGATACAAAACAACAACAGCAAGAAAAAACTGATAATAAGTTATAGATATACTACGACCCGAAAATTCTGATAGTTTCAGAGGGGTAGAATCATAATTTAAACTGGTTACAATGGTGAAGACGACCATGATGACGTTGGTGATGATGAGGATGATGATGATGATGATGATACTGTTGATGTTGATGATGTTCAAGAAGATAGTAAACAATATTGATAGATTATGCGAAGTATCAGTGGTGATGATGAGGATGCTGCTGTTGGTGATGATAATAATAACGAACATGATATCTATGATGGATATTGATGATAGTGACTATGATACTGATAATGGTGATAAAAGTGAGGACGATGGTATATGTTATTAGGATGCTACAGATGTTGTTGATAGTAACTACGGTAGTGATTATGAATATTTTGACAACCATAGTGATGGTATTGATGTTGGTGAAGACAACTATGAGATGAATGTTGATGATAGTGACTATGGTAGTGATGATGAAAATCAAAGTGAGGATGGTGGTGGAGGTGATTATGATGCTACAAAGTGTGATTTACCTTGGTTAGCCCAGAACAAAAGATTGATTATTCAAAGGCATAAACATAGATTGACCTCCACTTTTTCCTCTTCTCATAGCATGTGATAATAAGTTTTAGATATAATACGACCCGAAAATTCTGATAATTTCAGAGGGGTAAAATCATA
>NW_022717065.1:0-631 GCF_011630105.1 Anneissia japonica
AAACATCAAAACGTCAACCACAAAGTGTTGGAAAACCAACAAACATCAACACAGACTCAGGAAATTCAAGTACCATTAGCATGGCTTCTAAATGTAAAGGACCAGGTGTAAGTTTAGCTGCTGTTCCTGTACGAGTAAGAGCGAAAGGAGGTAACAAGTTTGTTGAAACATACGCATTTTTAGATAATGGCTCTAACACCACTTTCTGTACAGATGCCTTGCTTCGCCAACTCGGAGCAAAATGTTCCGATGCCAATCTCTCCTTAACAACAATGAATGGAGCTAACTCGCCGATCTGTTGCAAAGTAGCCTGTTTAGATTTGTTTGATCTGGATGGGAACAATTGTACAAACATTCCAAAGGTCTTTTCTAGACCTACGCTACCCATGTCAAAGCGAATCATTGCAACCCATGAGGATATCAAAGATTGGAAACATCTCGATGGAATAAAACTTCGACAGTTAGATGATAGCGGTATCGGAATTCTTATCGGCAGCGATGCACCACAGTTACTACAGCCATTAGAAGTACGAACATGTAGCGGCAAAGGGCCTTACGCGACCAGGACAAGAATGGGGTGGGTCATTAATGGACCAATCAACAAAGCTTCAGTTCAAGATGAACAATTTGC
>NW_022717066.1:0-931 GCF_011630105.1 Anneissia japonica
GCATTCTTCCTATTACGTACGCCTCTCAGTTACCAGACGTCACAGTAGTCTGTCCTATTACAGCACAGTAGAGAGTGATTACAATAGGTCAGCAAAACTAGCTAGACTTTGTAATAAAATTGGGTAGCCTGCCGTACCTTTTTTTTTAGTACAATTTTCGCTCCGGTTCGCAATCTGGAATTTAAGAGTAGGTTGATACCCGGTGCATAGGCTGCATCACATCCCAAAATGGGAGCACAAGTTCTTTATCACTTAATCCCTTTTCGATTGAACTTTAATTGTTTTAACACGTACCAGAAATAGTCTGTTTAAATTTTAATGGTCCCAGCCTCTTTTACAGTTTAATTCCAAAAACAAAACTAAAAATCTCAATAGAAAAAATTATTTTAACGGAGGGCTTGCCTAGAATCCAGACCCTATTACGTATGTCCACAGCATGCATACGTGATAGTGGTACTACTGCTTATTCGTTTACCAATGGTAATTTTCTGTTTATTCTGGGTTTATACACCCAAAATGCACATCTGCGATTTATCGGGAATTTTCAATGTAGGCCCTGCTTTAGGAAGCTTATTGTTGTAGCTTCTTCGGTCATTTCATTACTTGATTTTGAGTCAAAAACATTATGCAGTGCACAGATGCCAATGTCTGTTTCTTTATTAAAACTTGAGGGTGACACAAGGGTCAAGGGAAATTGATAAAACTCATCATTTTCCTAATACCTTAGGTCTTCCGTCAGAGGTTAATAGTTTTTTGAAAGCCGAGTTCTGCACGAACCGGTAGATCACCCGCGCATACAATACCAGTAAGAACCCTATGTAAAGTTTTCCAGTTCTCGCCCTAACACACCCTAAGATTTTGTTATTTCATGGACGTAACGCTGCTGTTTATTCCACCAATCAAAAATACCAATGACAGCAACTTTATCCTG
>NW_022717067.1:0-1364 GCF_011630105.1 Anneissia japonica
TTGATGGAGGCTTCGACGAACAATTACCAAAAATATCACATGAATGACGATGCACAATTAGCGATTTTTTTTGCGAAAAAAAAAGAGTTTATTTTTTTAATACTCAATAGTTGAATCATAAATGACACCTTTTCAGTCATTTTTAGTTGGAACATTATCCACACCCCTAACAGTTCCTGACTCGGGGGTCCCCAACATTTTCTTTCCGGGGCCCCATGACTCGTTGTTACTGCACTGCAACTATTAGTACAAGCAATACCGTAGCCAAAGATCAAATAGTAAGGGACAATATCAGGGTGAACCCACTTTACGCGTAAATTTAAATAATGTGGATCCATTTCTTAAAGATTTACCCATTTACGAAAAATATAAAAAAAATCTGGACCCATTTTCCTAACATTTTACCCATTTCAGGCTAAATATGGAAAATCTTGACCCATTTTTTAAAAAGTTGACTCATTTTATGCATAAAATTGCATAATTTCTTTATTTCTTTCTTTATTAATATTTAAACAGGACGTTCCACTCAGCAAGTGGAGTCCTCAAGTCCTCAATTTGGAACCATTTTTGTAGACCCATTAGAAAATTTGCGTGGGACTGTCCCAGTAGATAGCTACGGCATTGAGTACAAGATGTTGGACGTGATCGATCCTGGTTGATACGCGTAAGCAGACCACGGTTAAAGAAAATGTTAATGTTTCCAAAAATGCTTAAGACTGACAAATGAATAGAGCGGTGCCATGGTAATTAAGCTAGTTACATTTTAAAGTTCCAATGTTGTATACACATATTTAGTCATGTGCCTACATATAATAGGCTTATTTTGTCATCATAACAACTCCTTAATTTTGAATCTTGAAATAAAATAAAAATGAATACAAAATGAATTTGTTATTACTCAGTTATTCTATTTGGCTTGGCATTATCAAATTAGTCTACTAAAAGTGCTTGTTACACTTTTTAATTTGCATTGTCATTATAATGAATATGTTCACTTTACCTTAAAAGGGATAGGCCTAGATCGATAGTAAATTTAGGCCCCGTTTTAATGTATTTGCAAATGTATCGCATTGTTTAGGTGAACTGTTGAGTTGAATATGGTTCTAGGCCAGATGGTCGAAATCCAGTTTGCCGAATGCCAGATTGCCGTAACCACTTTGCCGATTCCCAGCTTACCGAGTTCCAGTTTGCTCACTCAAAAACAATGAATCCCAGTTGGCCGAAACCCAGTTTGTCGAAAGTCAGTTAAAAGCAGTAAAACATTAACAGCAGCATAACATTCACGATGGAATATTCTCTTACTCTTACCATGGACTTATTTAATACTAACAGGTCTATGTTGTTATCATGACTGCATCTGTAAG
>NW_022717068.1:0-981 GCF_011630105.1 Anneissia japonica
AAAAGTGACAATGTTGAGTCAAAATGTAATTTTTTTTGTTAGGTTAGGGTTAGGGTTAGGGTTAGAGTTAGGGTTAGGGTTAGGGTTAGGCAAAGTGAGATAGGTTGAAACAAACACTATTCCATTGAAAGTTTGAAGTTTTTCGGAAAAGTACTCGAAAAATGGCGGAAAGTCTAACATTTGCACTAAGTGCTCAACTCGGCGAGATAAGCACTTCTGTGCAAAAAGTGACAATGTTAAAAAGTTTAGAAAAAATGTAATTTTTTTTGTTAGGCACGGTGAGATAGCCTGAAACAAAAACTATTCCAATGAAAGTTTGAAGTTTTTCTGAAAAGAATTTGCACAAAAGTGCTCAACTCGGCGAGATAAGCACTTTTGTGCAAAAAGTGACAATGTTAAAAAGTTGAGTCAAAATGTAACTTTTTTTTGTTAGGCAAAGCGAGATAGCCGGAAACAAACACTAATTCATTGAAAGTGCAAATTTTTAATTTTGACTCAACTTTTTAACATTGTCACTTTTTGAACAAAAGTCCTTATCTCACCGAGTTGAGCACTTAGTGCAAATTTTAGACTTTCAGCCATATTTCGAGTACTTTTCCGAAAAACTTCAAACTTTCAATGGAATAGTGTTTGTTTCATCCTATCTCACTTTGCCTAACCGTAACCCTAACCTTAACCCTAACTCTAACCCTAACCCTAACCCTAACCCTAACCCTAACAAAAAAAAAAGTACATTTTGACTCAACTTCTTAACATTGTCACTTTTTGCCCAAAAGTGCTTATCTCGCCGAGTTGAGCACTTAGTGCAAATTTTTGATTTTCCGCCATATTTCGAGTACTTTTCCGAAAAACCTCAAACTTTCAATGGAATAGAGTTTGTTTCAGGCTATCTCACTTTGCCTAACAAAAAAAATTCCATTTTGACTCAACTTTTTAACATTGTCACTTTTTGCACAAAAGTGCTTATCTCGCCGAGTGTAG
>NW_022717069.1:0-3768 GCF_011630105.1 Anneissia japonica
GTTAAACGAACTAACTAAATATTGAGTGAGTGAGTGAGTGAGTGAGTGAGTGATTGATTGATTGATTGAATAATTGATTGAATACATGATTGTCGCAACTGATTAATTAAAATGATAATGTCAATTAAGCAGCTGATCGATCAGTTAATATTAAATTGTTTGATCTTTAAATTATTCGAGGAACCTATATGTTCATTTGACTTTGTATAAATTAAATTCTAGTTGAATGTATTTGATCCTTAACTAATGCATTGGCCCCATTAGACCACTAATACGTTATCATGAACATTACGAATCTTTCCAAACGCTGTACACAATATACCTCTTTTCTTTTTCCTTTCAGCTACAGCACAAGTGGAAGAAGTTCTTCATTTAACTGACAGTGACTGAACAACATACTATATCAGACACTATATTCTTTAAATTTAAACCGGATTTCAAATCTTCGTATATTACATTTAAATTTGATTTCAGATGTTTTTTAGCCTTGTAATTTTTGACACCAGGAAAACATAATTAAAAATTGTACACTAAATCATTATTTTTGAATTTAGGCTTTTATGCGCCTACTAAATTTGATATAATTGTGACATTAATGATAAAAATGCATAAAGCCACAGGAATACAATGGTTTGGACTTTCTTCCGCGTACCATCTCAATAACCCAGACTGAATTTTGATTTTATTTTTTAAATGCACAGAATATCATGTCATTTTTGTTTTGAGTTTAAATCAACCATTAGTGTATTACGCCTAATTGATATAGACTCTATTTTATGTTATGTATACATACTATAGTATATACATTCAATTATAGTAATAAAATAATAAAGTGAAAGATTTTATTGTATTGGGTACTTTCTTTTAGAAGGCTAGAATAATCTACGTTACTATCTATTTTTTTATAGTGTAAAATGAGATATAACGTACGGCACCTGATCAACGCAGTAAACAAGCCTTAATTAAAATACATCAATATTTTGCACAGTTAAGACACTGTAACGAATACTCAACACAGACTAAAACATGTCAGACAGCGACGTCGTGATGCTGCCATATAAATTACAATGCACCTCGACCTATCAACCTTCATTGTGCCGGTATATTGAAGTTGGCGCTAAAACAAACTTTGGATCGCCGTTGCTTCAACCAGTACAGTAGTTAAGACGACATTTTTCTCAAAATGCGTGTAAACTTTGCTTAACCTCGGGTCAACGTCATTCTAGCCAGTTGGGTTAACGTCTTTCCAAGAAGCTGAACCCACGTGGCCCAAAAAATATGCAAACGTCTAACCAACGTTAGTATAAATACGTTGGGCCAACATGGTTTGATGACGTTGCATAAACATTATCGGTCAGACGTTGACTCAACTAGTCGGACCAACGTCTTTACAACTGCCTGAATCGACGTTGGCCCGATGGAAAAGTGAACGTCTAGACAACAGTAGAAAAGGAACGTTGAGCCAACGTGGTTGGACGACGTCGCACAAGCATTATCGGGCCAACGTTGATCCAACTAATCGGACCGACGTCTTTCCAACAAGCTGAATCCACGTTGGGCCGATGGAAAACAGAACGTCTGGCCAACCTTTGTGTAAGTATGTTGTGCCAACGTAATTATTTGACCTTCAACCAACGTCGGCCCGACGTTGATCCAACTAGTTGGATAGACGTCTTTGCAACTGGCTGAATCGACGTTGGGCCGATGGAAAAACGGCCGTCGGGCCAACCTTTGTGTAAGTATGTTGTGCCAACGTAATTATTTGACCTTCAACCAACGTCGGCCCGACGTTGATCCAACTAGTCGGATAGACGTCTTTGCAACTGGCTGAATCGACGTTGGCCCGATGGAAAAACGAACGTCTAGGCAACATCAGAAAGGTACGTTGGGCCAACGTGATTGGTCGACGTTGCACAAACATTATCGGGCCAACGTAGATCCAACTAGTCGGGCCGACGTCTTTCCAACAAGCTGAATCCACGTTGGGCCGATGGAAAAACGACCTTCGCGCCAACCTTTGTGTAAGTACGTTGTGCCAACGTAATTATTCGACCTTCAACCAACGTCGGGTCAACGTCGCTTGCTAGCTGGGTATGTAACTCAAGTTAAAATAACACTTTTCATTACTCGTGCAGCTCAATCAAATATGTCATTTTAACCGACCCATTAGTATTAGCACGGTAACATCAATGATGTATTTTTTAAAATCAGACAGGGACGTTCTCTCAGAAGCTGTTTTGTAGACGTTTATCTTTTGATGACCTTTTGACCTCCCGAATTCTGCAATATGAGATTTTAGGGTCGATTCTTCAGTCGAGACGGCCCGAGTGGAGTTTCATGTAAATGTTTCGTACGGGAAAAAAAATCGCAGCCCGGCCCGCGGTACTCATTTTCACAAAGTAATACACGCAGCTGGTTAGCTAACAATATGCAAATGTTACATGAACACATGGGAAGGAACGTGCAATCACGTTCTGTTGCCTAGCAAACGTCTGTACTCTGGCGTGGGTTGGGGGGGGCTATACTGTGTATAGAGCGGGGAACGATGAGGCATAATAAGACTAGGCCTAGGCAAAGTAGACAGTGCACTTATATGTGATAGAAAGTACACTTACGAAAGAAGTAAATTAAAATAAGAAAACGAGAGCATCAATGATGCAATAGCCCACTTGACAATAGCTGGCAATGTTTAAGTGTTGTCGGTGGGTGAAGTGTTGTTATGTGTATTGAGCATAAAGAAAAAGGCTTAAAGTTATAGTAGTTGAATGCATAGACCTTTTTTGTTATGTTCACTTAACAGTTAGGAAAGGTGTGATGTCGTGTATACAGTGATATTAAAGGAAATATGGTTGGTGTAAGTTTTGTTGTGTATGTAACTTTTTGAAATATTTTGTACTGTAATTATGAAGATATTTATGTAGAGGTTTATGATATAAGTAGACAGTTTGGTGAGTGAATGGAATTTGTTGCATAGAAGCATTTCATTGTGAAGAAATATATTTTTCCAAAGACGCATTATAATTACGTATATCATTTGTCTTTGTTTGTTACTGTAGTTAAACATGCAGCTTTGTTTGAGAAAGGCTAAATAACTTCTTGGCTGACGTCAGATCTTGATGTATGTATATGTTTATATGTATATGTGTATATATGTATATTATGTATATATAATATATATATATATATATATATATATATATATGTATATATATATATATACACCAGATAGGTCATAAATAATGCCACCAAAATTTTGTATAAGTAAAAACACCACAAGGCACTTTATAAAGCAAGTAATAAACTTTAATCGTGATCTCGGACTCATTGAGCCCGATCGTATAGCAAACATGTGTTTCGAGAAAACGATTCTCATCATCAGTGCGAATGATGACAAATTTTGCCAAAGCTTATGGCTTTATACACATGTACGTAAATAAGCAAATTAGAAAAGTGACTAATAAAGCAAACCACAAAACGTAGAAACCACCCGTCACTGTGGATTGTTATGTAAATTAGTACATAAGAATCAAACAGCGAGCGTGATATTCAAGTTGCAAATTTGCTTAAGGGAAGGATTGTTTCAGGTAATATGCAAAGCTTCCTTAACTTTGAGTTTATAAGCTGAATCTGCAGAGTCAAGAACGGTGAAACATCTCTCATTACCAAGATCCCGACAGTGCTCTGAAGCCTGCAAATGTTGAGAAATATGAGAATTCCCGTCCTTGACGTGTTGAAAGTCTTCTATTGGTTTCTCCAATATACGTGGAA
>NW_022717069.1:3920-10060 GCF_011630105.1 Anneissia japonica
TTATATATACATATATATATGTGTGTGTATACATACATACACACACATATATATATGTGTGTATGTATGTATATGTACATATGTATATGTACATGTGTATGTATATATACATATACATATATATACATATATACATATATACATACATATATACATATACACATATACATATACATATATATACATATATATATACATACATACATATATACATATACATACATACAGTACATATATACATACATACATATACACATATACATACTTAGACATATATACATACATATACATATATATATATATAGCCTCCTTGGTCTAGTGGTTATGACACTCGCCTTGACAGCGAGAGGTCGCAGGTTCGAGTCCCGCTAGAGGCATTTTATTACACAATTTCTTTATTCATTTATTTACAGGACTACATTCGTTGAGAGCTATGCTACACGATGTATTTATAAGTCCTTTATTCGAACACTGTATTTACCGTTCTCTGATGATATATTTACATACATATACATATATATACATACATATACATATATACATACATATATATATATATTTGGACTCAATATTAGGAACGTTCTCCCAGTACACTAAATTAAACCAATGGCATTTCAATTTATTCTGGATAAATCATTTGGCTTACTTATTGAGGCTTGCCTCTAAAGTTTAGTTTTGGCCTTCCTGTTTACTTGTTTAGGCTGTTTATTCTAATCTCACCCAGCCTATTGTTTCCAATCATGCTTGCATGAAATTCTCACTTTATACAATCTAGCTTTTTCTACCCTCACTCACTCGCCACTGAGGAAGGACTGTGTTGTCCGAAAGCTGTGGTTCTATTTCTGGCTGTTTTACTTACGTTTACTTTTAGATGTTGCTTATCATTTTTGTATCTCTACTGAGATCCAGCCATTGTTTCCCACAGCATTGTTGTTTTTCAGTATTTTGCCTTTTAATCCACACACACACACACACACACACCCACACACACACACACACACATATATATATACATACAGTTAATTTATTATTTTTATTTATTCATTCTGGAGTAATTATAAGTAAAATACATTCAAGGATAAAAAACACAGAAAAGTACAAAAAAGCAACTTATTTCCACTGTGGTCCCTAAATGAGAATACTTAAATTACAGAATAATACATAATCAAAACAAAAAAGTCAAATTCAATAATAAAAAAAAAGACATCATATAAATAAAGCTATGTATAATAAAGTTCAGATAAATAATGGCTTTTTATGAGTTTTTTAAAAGTGTATATGGATTGTGAATTTTGAACATTATAATTGGTAATTTATTCCATTCATCGATTGCGGTATCGATGAATGAGAATCTACTAGGCCTATATGTACCAGATTTTTGTTTATACAGTAAATTATCATTCCAGAGGTCGAAAATCTAGTATTATAGTTATGAAATTGGTTAGTAAATTCAATGCCAGTATTTAAATATACAGGGGAAATGCCATTAATAATTTTTAAAATTTGAATACATTTTCGTTCAGCAACTCTAGTACAATTTAATTTTTTAAATTCATTATAACCAACATGGGTTCGTGGATGTAGTCTCAAAACACATCTTATAACCTTATTTTGGGATGTTTGGAATTTATATTTAATTTTTTAGAAAGCGAAGAGAACCACGTATAGCACCCATAGTCATAGTGACATTGAAAAAGTGAGGACGCAAGCAATTTGAGCGATTTATACGTTAAATATTTTCTATTTCTGAAAAGAAATTTAAGTCTATCATGTACCTTACCTAAAACTTTCGTACCAGTGGATTTACCATTAAGGTGCTGATCAAGGTCAAGACCCAGGTACTTGATACAGGTTCTGGCATTTACTTTGCAGTTATTAAAGGTAATATCCAGTTTTGATTGTTTTCTACTTGTTGGGGATTGTTGAAATTCGAAGAATGAGATCGTAAACACGTTGTTGCAATGAACTTTGACCATAAATACCGCAGGTGTTTTAGCATCAAATCACTTTATTATGCTGCCTTACAATGCAGTTATAGCATAGTGTTCTACTGTATAAAATGGTATAGTACAGTATAGCATATATATTTAACAACTGTGTATATTCTTCCTGGAAAAGAAAGAAAATAAAGTTGTCTTATGTAAGCACATAGAATCTACATGTCTTATCATTCCAGTTATTGAACAGTTTTAAACAAAGATAAACATTAAACTCGATAACAAACTCTTAAACAGCGCCCTCTATAGTACAGACTTACTCTGCTGAGATTATTCCATAGAGCTATTAAACAACTAGAGTGCTGACAAGATGGCGGAGCAATGCAGAGTTGTGTATGTGTACCATTTAAGATGGCTGCCGTAGGAAAGCGCCACCTTCAGGCTTAATATACATATATTACCATAAATAAGTCCTCTGACTGAATATTATTTCATTATTGATAATTTGTATTGACAATGACAAATTATTAAACTGTCGTAGCCAAAAAGAGCAAGTAGAGCATCTTATTCAAATATTTAAAAAATTAAAATCGTGTACATTACACCCATACACCGCAACGTTCGAGTTTCAAACATACGGGTAACTAGCTGTACAGAACTTTCTGTGTAAATTGAGGGCGCCATTGACAATGATAGTGCTCAGGCAAAATTTGATTGGCTGAATCTATGGCAGCCATCTTGGATGGTACACACACACAGCTCTGCGTATTTCGAACATCGAATACATTGCTGTTAGCGCTCTAGTATTCTTATTATATCTCTATGGATAATTCTGACAAGCTCTAATCAGAGCCGTAGATAGAGAGAGTTTGGCCAACTTGGCGCATGGGCGCCATGTTGTCACCAAACAGCGTGCGCGCGTATAGCTTTATAACATTTTATAAAACACTGATGCTGCATAAACTTTCTTTCATTATTCTGTTCATGAGGACAATTCAATTATGGGATTTTAACATATCATTGTAAATATCATATATGGTACTGTATAATCATATTTACCTAACTTTGGAATTAATTAATCAGTGACGTGCTGTATTATTTCGAGAAGATAAAGTGAGGATGATTCTTTATTTTTTTTTTCGTTAGGATTATCTTTTTGTTTTGAAAGTCTATCATCTAGGCCTACTATACCTAGTTGCTAGCAGCCTACTCTATAGCATGAGGCTCCAAGGAGTCAACACTGCTGAGGAGAAAGGTTGGTTGTGCAGACAGAGTAGGTTTGTGAATCGTCGGCGATAATATGTTAATTTCGCCTGTAAATGAATGATAAAAATATTAATAACATGAAAGTTTTCTAATTATAGCATTAATCATCTATAATAACTGCTAACTTCCTACCCTATCGCGTTGTTTTGTTTTGGTGACAACATGGCCGGTGTAAGTCACGTGATTGAAACCGAGTTGGCCAAACTCTCTCTATCTACGGCTCTGGCTCTAATTTATGAGTAGCGCCCTCTATAATATAACTTTCTTGAACGACATCGTTAATCTCGAGTATTACAGTATTACTATTATGATAACATGTTAAACATACCTCGATAAATGATATAGTATATAATAATACATGAAAATCCAGTGGTAAAAAATAGTATGGACTGTCACAACGATCTCATGATGTTGTCTCCCACCGATAACCAGTTCGCTCATGGCAGCATAGTAAATTATTACGCGCAGGCGTAAAAACATGTCACGATGTCATGACACTACTCATATTTCGTGTTCCATACAGTATGGATTCGGTTTTGTCTAAATGTAACGTTAATTTATCAACAAGCCAATTATTTATAGATTTTAACTCTTCATTTAGTTGAGTTTCAATATTTTTTACATTATTACTTGATACCATTAACGCTGCATCATATCTATGGAACGCCAAAAGTATGGAACGCCGAAAGGACAAAATACAATTGGCAGCAGCGCAAAACTGAGAGTCAGCAGTGCAAAACTGAGAGTCAGCAGCGCAAAACTGAGAGTCAGCAGTGCAAAACTGAGAGTCAGCAGTGCAAAACTGAGAGTCAGCAGTGCACAACACAGAGTCACAATGCAAAACTGAGTAGTGCAAAACACAGAGTCACAGTGCAAAACTGAGAGTCAGAGTGCAAAACTGAGAGTCACAGTGCAAAAGTGAGTCAGTGCAGAACTGAGAGTCACAGTGCAAAATTGAGAGTCACAGTGCAAAAGTGAGAGTCACAGTGCAAAAGTGAGAGTCACAGTGCAGAACTGAGAGTCACAGTGCAAAATTGAGAGTCACAGTGCAAAACTGAGAGTCACAGTGCAAAACGTTGGTGGCAATGCAAAACTCCAATGGCAGTGCAACTCAAGTGGACGCCCTCTATTTTGAATTAAAGTTTCACAGCTTTTTTGGACGGTATCAAGAAGATTCAAGAAGATTCAAGAAATTTTATTTGTCTTCATAATACATACAAAGAAATTTTGGCTGTACAGCATTTAAAAAATTACAATAATTAAAAAGAAACGTATATGAACACACAGTAACAATAAACATACCAAAAACTGGTCTAAAACAATAAATTTTTAAAAAGTTAAAAAATTTTAAAATTTATTAAAAAGTAAAACTTAGATTTATCTTTTAACACCAACATTAAAAATATGGATGGAATTTGGCACAAATGAGTTTCTGTAGCGACAACGCAGTGTACGAGGAGGGCAAAGTCTTATACCTGATCTATTAAAACTATAGCAACTGTGAAGGGGATGTGTAGGGTCATTCATAATTTTGTTTATCTTAAGAGCAACACGTTTTTCATATATTTCAGACAATGGTGTAATGTTGCATTTAATAATACGCTGTGCTATTTTTCTTGCTCTATCAATCTTTTTCTTTTCATCAATGGTTGGATTACCGAAGAAACATAACATGTTAAAACACAGAACACTTTGAATCATAGCCTGATAAAAAAGCACCATTATTTTGTTGTCTACTTTAAATTCTTTTAGTTTTCTTAAAAAGTATAGCCTCTTGGATGCTTTGCTAGCTAGAATTTTTGAATTTGTATTCCACTTTAGCTGATCGTTAACAATAGTTCCTAAATATATTTGTGCTCAGATACTTTTTCTACAATTTCATCTTTAACTATTACAGGTTCATGATGAATAACAGATTTGCGAAAGTCAAAAATTAGTTCCTTTGTCTTGCTTGCATTTAAAAATAAATTTTGCTTGTCACACCATTTAACAAATCTATTTATCTCTGTAATGTAATCTTGGGCATTGTCATAAAGAAAGCCGGATATTACTGTGTCATCTGCATACTTAACTATATTGCACTTGCTACTTAAAATATTAAAATCACTTGTATAAAACGAAAAAAGTATTGGAGATATTACACAGCCTTGTGGACAACCTACACTTAAAATCTTTGTGCCAGAGATGACATTATTGCACATTACTCTCTGAGGACGGTCAGTTAAAAAGTTATAGATAAAACGTACAATGATAGGTGGGATATTAAAACAACAAGTAAAATGGATGAAATTTTGAGGTCACTTGGGCACTCTTTAGTGACCATTGACAATTTTGAAAGGGGGTGGGGTGTGCGTATAAGCGTTACAATTAATACAAAAATTAAGTGTTTGAAATAATAAACGGTGGGCTATGGAGAAGGCTAGTAGTAGGTACATGTGCCTGGGCTTGTCAAAAAAACAAGGCATAAGTCTAGATATATAGATTTATATTCCACAGTGGTGGATTCAAAGGGGTGGGGAGAGCCCCTAAAATTTAAAAGAAATGAAGAAAAAAGAAAAATCATAGGCTTAATTAAAGTTTGTCTGAGAATGCCATTTCCGGCCATTTTGAGGTGCCATAATGTGTATTTTTATGTATACAATTTATCTGTAATGTTAATCACGGTGTGTCCAGCTTTTGAAAAAAAAGTCCTGCTTTAAGATTCAATGTGTCCCGCTTTTGGACGTTGAGGGGTTGGAATGTTTGACAGCGGTCACCGGTTCTGCGAAATGCCTAGGCAATTAGGTGGTATATGCCAGGTTCTCGAAAATTTTCGTTTGAAATTTAGCGAAAATGGTGTCAGTTATCCATTTTACACACAAAAATAAACGCTTCCCTTCAAACACCTCTTTCGATAAACCCTTCTCTAGAATCGCATAGGGTGTCTATTGTTTCAAC
>NW_022717070.1:0-710 GCF_011630105.1 Anneissia japonica
ACAATTTTGGGACCTTTATTTTTTACCCTTTTCTTAAACGACTTACCTTCGAATTTCAATTCCCAATGTTTACTATATGCTGATGATTTGAAATTGATTAGATTAATATCTCATATGCACGATTCACGCCTTTTACAAGATGATCTACATAAACTTAATTCATGGTGCAATACTTGGCATATGGAACTTAGCTTAAGTAAATGTAAAGTTTTAAATATTTGTATTAAAAAGAACAAAATTTTATTTCCATACAGTATTTGTAATCATACTTTAGACAATGTAAATTCTCATTGTGATCTTGGCATAATTATCGACTCTAAGCTTAATTTTAACGAACATATTAAACATTATATATTTTAAAGCTAATAGGATGTTAGGATTCGTCAAGCAGAATTGCGGGCATATTAATAATGTAAATACACATATCTCTCTATTTGATTCCTTAGTTAGACCGCAAGTTGAAACTTGTACAGTTATTTTTAACAGCATCAGTTGAATAAACACAAGCCTCTAAAATTGACATTATTCAACACCGCTTTGTTAAATTTGTTTCAAGGTTATGTAATGTTCCAAAAAGTTCTATTAATCTAAGTTCCTTCACTTAAAAGTCGACATAATTTCCTGGATATAACATTTTTATTTAAATGTGTTAATGGTATCTATGGTAATTACTTAACATCTTTATTTTGTATATCTGTTAAACCTCGAAG
>NW_022717070.1:814-1245 GCF_011630105.1 Anneissia japonica
CATAGATGTATTTTATAATAGTGTAGAAGTATATAAAAAGAAGATCAAATGTATTTTACCTAGGCTTATACTAGAGTCAGTTTTGTTATCTTTTGTGACTATTTAAATTATTTATATCTGCTTATTTTTATCTGTTGTTTGTTTCCATTCTGTAAGTGGCGGGACACCCGCTGTTGAATGCGAATTGAAATAAAATAAAAAATAAAATTATGTATTTGTAAAACTTGGTGATAATATTGTAAACTAGCAGTGAAAATCAAAATCAAAACACAGGCTTGACCCTTTCTATACAGTTCTATATTTCATTTTATACTACTATTTCTTCAGGAATACTAGCAAGAGTGACTGACATAATCCGTAATTTGTATAGTGTGATACAGAAAAAAACTCTACAGTATAGAGATTTGAGTTTGACGAAGCATGCAAAAGCT
>NW_022717071.1:0-788 GCF_011630105.1 Anneissia japonica
GTGTTTGTTTCAGCCTATCTCACTTTGCCTAACCCTAACCCTAACCCTAACCCTAACACTAACCCCAACCCAAACCATAACCCTAACCCTAACTCTAACCCTAACCCTAACTCTAACCCTAACACTAACCCTAACCCTAAACTAACAAAAAAAAATTACATTTTTGACTCAACTTTTTAACATTGTCACTTTTTGCACAAAAGTGCTTATCTCGCCGAGTTGAGCACTTAGTGCAAATTTTTGACTTTCCGCCATATTTCGAGTACTTTTCCGAAAAACTTCAAACTTTCAATTAATAGTGTTTGTTTCAGCCTATCTCACTTTGCCTATCCCTAACCCTAACCCCAACACCAACCCAAACCATAACCCTAACCCTAACTCTAACCCTAACCCTAACCTAACTAAAAAAAAAAATTACATTTTTGACTCAACTTTTTAACATTGTCACTTTTTGCACAAAAGTGCTTATCTCGCAGAGTTGAGCACTTAGTGCAAATTTCTGACTTTCCGCCATATTTCGAGTACTTTTCCGAAAAACTTCAAACTTTCAATGGAATAGTGTTTGTTTCAGGCTATCTCACTTTGCCTAACCCTAACCCTAACGCTAACCCTAACCCTAACCCTAACCCTAACCCCAACCCTAACACTAACCCTAACCCTAACCCTAACCCTAACTCTAACCCTAACCCTAACTCTAACCCTAACACTAACCCTAACCCTAAACTAACAAAAAAAATATTACATCTTTGACTCAACTTTTTAATATTGTCACTTTTTCCACAAAAGTG